>NC_088871.1:4077468-4120771 GCF_032884065.1 Artemia franciscana
TAGACGACTTCGGAAGGGGCTCATTCGATTGAAAATTGAAAGTTCTAGTGCTCTCTTTAACAGTCAAAAGTGATTGGGGATGCAACCAACCCCACGCACTCCCATCATTCCCTGAAACAAATACAATCAAAATTTTGGGATAGCCAGTCCATTCAGAATAGTTGAAAAGCCCTTTGAGGAGGGCAACCCCCACAGCTCTCAGAGCAAGGGTTGTAAGTCACGCCCTGGGGGCATATAAGGTTTTTGCCGAAAAGGTTGTCGTATAAACTTCAAAGATGGCTCATTGGATTCGAATTTAGAAGTTCTAGTGCCATATTTAAGAGCCTAAGTGATCAGAGTAACTAGACCCCCACCCGCGTCACGTCCTATTTTCCACAGATATATCCGATGGAAATTCTGCCATATCCATTTGTTCAAAAACAGTCTAAAGATCACATAACGTGGCCTTTGAGGCTGACACAGCCCCCCAGAGTTTTGGGGAAAGGGTTGAAAGTTGTGAACCAGGGCATATAATGTTTTTGTGAAAGGGGTGGTTGTGTAAACTTTAGGGGAGGTTCATTTGATTGGAAATTTAAAGTTCTAGTTTCTTTTTAAGAGTCAAAATTGATAGAGGGTAACTAGGCCCCATTTTTCTAGTAACTAGTAGGTAACTAGAGGCCAACTAGGCCTCTTTTTCCCGAACTCATCCGATCGAAATTGTGATGTAGCCATTTCGTTCACAATATTCCAAAGAGCATTTAACAATGTCTTCAGGATGAATACAATCCTCAGAGCCCAGGGGCAAGGGTTGTAAGTTATATCCTGGAGTATATAGGAATTTTATGGAATGGGTGGTCGTATAAGCTTCGGATCGGACGGGGCTCGTGTGATTCGAAGTTAGAAGTTTTAGCGCCTTATTTAAGAGCCAAAAGTAAACGAAGGGCAACCAGGCCCTCCCCCACAAGCCTATCATTCCCCAAAATACATCCGATCAAGATTTTAAGAGAGCTATTTTGTTCAGCATTGTTGTAAGGTCCTGTAATAAAGTCTTTGGGGATATCAACCTCCCCATAATCCTCAGGGCAAGGGCTAAAAGTTAGGCAATTCGTTCGTTGTTTTTATACACTATATGCTATTGAGAAATGTATGCCATTTTTGAACTTTCCTTCCCAAAAAGACTTAGAGCATTCAGGCGAGTCTTTCAGAGAATGTTGAGTGTAGTGTTAAACCAAATCAAAAACACTACTACTGCTACCACTACTACTACCACACTACTCCATTTTCAATATTAAGGGGGAATTTGAACTAAATAAAAAGACGCTATGTCCATGTACACTGTCAAAAGAGCTTATCTCAAGAGCTAATTTGGGTATTAAGTTGGAACTTTCAGAGAATGCTAAAGGGGAAGATCATCTGACCGAGGGCAATTTTTCCACGCTACCACTAAGACTATTATCACTGCTAGTTTTACAATTGCTATTACTACTTCAACTACTGATTCTGTTTCAACTACTTGTAAAGGCAATACGTTAATACTGCTGCTGCTACTAGTACTACCGCCATGACTATTAATAATGCTACTACTAATACCAATACCACTTCCATGACTACTACTACAACTATGCCTAAGGGTATGAAGGCGAAAATATTGAGGAATTGTTTTGATCTCTTTGTTGTTTTTTTGGGGGGGGACTGAATCGCACATGTCGTCTGTATAAAGGTTCTCAAAAGGACGTAACAGCAATTATCTTCGGAACAATTTGGTGTCTGAGGTTGAAACTAACAGGGCTTGTTGTAATGGATGTTGAACTAACCGAAAGAAAATGTTTGCATCCTAATGCTACTTCTTCTACTCAAACTAATACTATTGCTGCTATCATTACTACTTCTACTACTGCTACTGCCACGAAAGCTAAGGCTAGTACCTTTAATTCTACTGCTACTGCTTCTACTGCAGCCACTAAAAATAAGGCGAAAAATTTGGGAAACATTAAAACTGTGAGGAACTATATCGAAACACACTAAACCCATGAAGGTTGTCAAGAAGACGTATCAGAAATGTTTTAGGAACAGTTGATTAGATTTAGTTTAAACTTTTAGCGCGTGTTGAAGGTAATGTTGAAGAAACCAAAGGTGCTATGCGAATGCTGCTGCTAATGCTACTACAACTATTGCTACTAAGCAAGCTAAGAGCATTATGTTGAAGCTTTCAAGAAATATTGAGGCAGATGTTAAACTAGACCAGAAAGTTCTAGCGCCTTTTTTAAGAGTCAAAAGAGATTAGAGGGCAAGCAGCCCTCCTTCCAATCTCATTCATTTTCCAAACACATCCTGTCAAAATTTTGCGACAGCCATTTTATTTAACGCACAATTATGTAATTGCCCCATAATGCTTTAGAACTAAGTGTTGCTTTAAAACTAAATCAAAAGGCACTGTGTGTATGGTTGACAATAAGAAATCTCAGCAATACATCGAAAACGACTTAAGAACGTATTAAGTTGAAACTTTCAAGGCTACTGCTATTACTATTTCTGCTCTTACAATTTAAACAAATCAAAGAGTATAAGTGTGTTGAGGTTATCAAAGAGAATAGATACAATTTTTTGGGAATAATATTATCTTTTTTTTAGGTCAGCTTGAGGAGGTATAAAATTAAGTTGGACAATATTGTTTGTTTCAGGATTAAACATTGTTGAAAAATTTTCTCCAAAATATTAATAGCAAGCCAGCCTGTAGAATCTTATAGCAAAAACCGAAAAGAAATAAAATATTTTTTTTCATGAAAAATACCATGTCAGTAAAAAACGAATAGAAATTCAATGATTCTATTTTCATTTGCACTTTACTGAAATGAAAACATATTTTAAAGGTTTTCACTTTTTTGACTTTATTAAATAAATTTTTTTTCAACTTTAAGAAAAAAGAATATCAGTATATGTATATTAAAATGACAATCCATGGTCATTTGTTTGTTTTTTTTTCAATAAATTACAAATTGTGTTCTGGTCTTGAGAAGGCATGGGGGTTTTCAGCCTAACTAATTTAACTTTTGCTCGTTTGGATTTGACCCAATTATTCATTGCAATTTTCATTCGTTTTGAGTTTCATTTATTAATTGATGGTGATTAATTATAGTAAATAGCCGAGCCTACTCAACATGAGTAGAAGCTAAGATGCGATGGGTTGATGCCCCCTTGTCTTCTGAAGACCAGGGCATAATTTGCATTTTTATGAAAACAATCCTTATTTCAAGCTGAATGTTCCTATTTCTCATTATGTCGAAAAAAAATAACGTCATAACCAAGATTATTGGGCAAAAATACAAATGAATGTGGATTGACAGTTTAGTCTATATATATATATATATATATATATATATATATATATATATATATATATATATATATATATATATATATATATATATATGTATATATATATATATATATATATATATATATATATATATATATATATATATATATATATATATATATATATATATATATATATATATATATATATATATACTCAAATTCATTCCTTAAAATTTTAACAATTTTGTATTTGCCAAAGTTATAAATGAATTATTTAAAATTAATTTTGTTTTCAGTTTGATTTAGTTGAACACTTCTCTCAACATGAATGCCCTTTGTCTTTTGGTGAAAGGTTCACCTGAATGCCCTTTGTCTTTTTGGACACTTTTTTCTTCAGCAGTGCTATTGCACTGCCTATGATAAAGGAGGTGACGGCACAATAAAGTGCCAGCTTCTTCCAATTTGTGAAGCAAAACATAAATTTTGTCAGTGTAAATTCAAGATTCTGATGAGCAACAAATATAGTGTAGCAACAACTATGTATAGTGTAAAAATTATTTTTTTTACAACACATCAGTTTCAGATGGCTTGGTGGTGTTTTCTATTCTCACTAAGTGGTGTTTTCTAGAATTCACTAGGTAAGCAGAAAATATTTCAGACCTGTACCTGTACTTTCTTCAGACCTGTACTGTTTTCTATTCTAGACAAAATAAATAAGCAAAAAATGTTTCAACCATAACACAGCACTACTTGTAGAGATGATGCCTTCTCCTACTCTGTATGTTAGGGTTTGATAATTTCTTTCTTGGAAACATTTTAGAATGTAACAAACAGAACCTGTCGGCAATAGAACTGCTTTATATTCTGACTATCTTTCAAATTATTTGAAATGAAATCTCTTCGTTTACGAGCACTGCAAGTACAACTAAATTCTTTCTTTTCTCATAAATTCTCTTACCCTATCATTCTCCAAGCATATTTCTGCTATTTTAAACCCATTGTTGTTACGGAAGAGTTAGAGAACTCATTCTTGAAGATTTGGAATAAACAAACAAATCTTAGCGTCAAGAACAGGGTTGAAAGGGAAATTTCAGTATTCATTTTTGACTTACTAGGATTAGGATGATCCTAAGCATAAATGGGCTTCCATACCCCTTTTCTGCTAGCTTTCAAGTTAATTTTTAATATTTCATTAAGTTCTAATAGCCAATGTTTCCACAAACTTTCCCCTTTGGTTAGTGCCAGAACATAAGTGAACTAAGTCTCTCCCCACACCTGAATGAATCGAGAAAATAAACGTTGAAATATAATTTATAATGTAACAGAAAATTTTAATATCAGTTCAATTTAAGAAATTGAATAAAAATTGGTGTAAATAATCTGCTATAGTGGATTAAGATCAGGCGTGCACCCATTTTTTTCGGGAGGGGATACCTAATAATCAAAACTAAAATTTACAGGGGGGGGATAACAAACAAATTTTTTGGATACTTCAAATAGCAAATATAATTAAAAAAAAACTTAGGGGTCGAGAAGAAAATCTACAGTTAGGTTGTTTTACATGTTGGATACTTGGGTGCAATGCTGTAGTGGGGAGCGAACGCATGCTTCATGAAGATCTATTGAAGCGATATGCCGTGCGCTGTTTTTCAAATCAGGTCAAGTTTTGCTTGAAAAGACTTGCTTAAAAATTTTTATGGATGTTCTGCAAATCTGAGAGCTATATCTGCATGTTCCGTCAAGTTAATTGTGAATCGTATGCTTTCTTTATAGTATAAAATACTATCTTCCCTTGGCATTCTGACTGAAAGTATTGTGAATTTTGGCGCTACACACAATGGTTGTGAAAAACAAATTGTTCTTCTGAACAATTTGAAACATTTTTTATGAAAAGTCGACGTTTTTTGACAAGCAAGGTTCGCAGACGATTACGGCAATAATTTCGTTCGTATCATGTTACTTGCAAGAACTATCTCATTCTGCTTGAAGATTTATCGTTACGTAACAATTACGGCAATAATTTCGTTCGTATGATGTTACTTGAAGATCTACCGTTAGGTAGCAATTACGGCAATAATTTCGTTCGTATCATGTTACTTGCATGAACTACCTCAGTCTGCTTGACGATTTATTGCTACGTAACAATTACGGCCATAATTTTGTTCTTATCATGTTACTTGAAGATTTACCGTTAGGTAACAATTACGGCAATAATTTCGTTCGTATCATGTTAATTGCAAGAACTACCTCAGTCTGCTTGAAGATTTATCGTTAATAGTTGGAATTCTATGGGGATGAAACATAATCTTCCACCAAATAAACATTAAACCAGATTACAAGAGAGTTGACTGCTCAGTATTAATTATCAGTTCCGTTCCCGAAGCCAATTTTTCTCTCAAGAACCTCAGTCCTGCCTCTTTTTGTGCTGACAGATGGAAAAAACTCTCATGAGACTAATAGGAAAAGAATTTGTCACTTAAATTACATGAATAAAAATATTTTTGTAAAATGAAGGGAGGAACTTCTGATGGAGTTTACGGACACCATTTACAATATAAAAATAATTTTTTAACCTGCAATGTTGATAAGATTATTCTTGTAAAACAAATCTCTGAATTTCTGGGCACTTCATGCTTGAGTTATAATTATTTTTTTTTGTTATTTTGCCCTTCGTAAAATCTATTACTGTTGGTTCCCCTCCCACAAACAAAGTTTTTATGATTGGACCACCCAAAAAACCCTGCATGGGTTACCGACTTTATACTGAACATAGTTGATAACTAAAAAATAAGTTAAATGTACATTGTAAGACATGATCGAGATTTTTGATTTGACTCACGACGGACAATGTCCACTGGACTTGTATGCACAACACAGGACTAGAAATTTGTTTGTCAGCTGTTGCCTTTTGAATTTAAATAAAGTTACCATCAAGCCATGGCAAATTGTAGAAAAAAGGCCAACACAGATAGTCTGAGTGAGAGGCAAAGCTGTCTGGCATAAGTCTTTTTGAGGATTGTATACAAATGATGTTATTTTCAGGTGTTGATAGATAGTCTATCA
Organism: Artemia franciscana; assembly: GCF_032884065.1. Taxonomy (NCBI): domain Eukaryota; kingdom Metazoa; phylum Arthropoda; class Branchiopoda; order Anostraca; family Artemiidae; genus Artemia; species Artemia franciscana. The sequence goes on from NC_088871.1 coordinate 4,083,829, forward strand.
TCTATCCATCCATCCTAGAGCAGTACCGAAGGTCGAGAGGCCGAAAGCCAAGACTGAGTACGTTGATTTTGAATTAAAATCAAGTTGCCATCAAGCTATGGCTACTTGGAGATTAAACAAAAAAAAAACTAGTTTTTCTAAATGGAAGCAAGGAGCGAAATTAAAACTTAAAACGAACAGAAATTACTCCTTATTTGAAAGGGGCTTTTCCTCCTCAACGCCTCGCTCTTTAAGCTAAAGTTTGACTCTTTTTCTTAACTCTACATTTTAAAACAGTAAAAAACTTTAGCGTAAAGAGCGGGGCGTTGAGGAGGAAAAGTCCCTTTCAAATACGGAGTAATTCCTGTTCGTTTTAAGTTTTAATGTCGCTCCTTACTTTCGTTTACAAAAAAATAGTTTTTTTGTTTAATTTCTGGACGTTTTTGAATTAATGCATGGTTTGATCTTGGCTCTACGTACATAAATAATTAAAAAGAAATATGAATATAAATTTTTTGGGGCTAAATGGTTTTTTCATAGTTTTAATCGGAAGATTTTGAGAAAAAAGGAGCCAGGGAGGAGGCCTAGTTGCCCTCCAATTTTTTGATTACTTAAAAAGGCAACTATAACTTATAATTTTTTACGAACGTTTTCATAAGTAAAAACTATAAGTAACTTACGAATTAAATTACGTAACGAACTTCTATATTCGTATGTTTTTATTGCATATACGAGGGGGCTCACCCCTCGTCGATACCTCGCTCTTTACATTAAAGCTTAAATTTTATCCCAATTCCTTAAGAATGACCCCTGAATCACAAAGGCCGTAGAATAAATAGTTGAAATTACTAAAAATACTTTAGCGTAAAGAGCGAGGTATTACGAGGAGGTAAACCCCTCATATGCGTAATAATTTCTGTTCGTTTCAATTTGTAATGCTGCTTCTCACTTTCAGTAGAAAAAACTTTTCATATATATTTTTTCATTTTTTTTAAATAATACTAGAAAATCCTACGCCCCCTCCATTGAAAGTCTCTTTCCCCATGAGAAGTTCTTCCATGGAAAGATCCTCCCCGGTAGCCCTCCCCCCTCAAATATCCCCCCCAAACCAAAAAAAACCTGAAAACGTCTGTACACTTCCCAGTAACCATTACTGTATGTAAACACAGGTCAAAGTTTGTAACTTGCAGCCCCTCCCACGGGGACTGCGGGGGAGTAAGTCGTACCCAAAGACATAGTTATTGGGTTTTTCGACTATGGTGAATGAAATGGCTATCTCAGAATTTTGATCCAGTGACTTCGGGGAAAAAATGAGTATGGGAGGGAGCCTAGGTGCCCTCCAATTTTTTTGGTCACTTAAAAATGGCACTAGAACTTTTAATTTCCATTAGAATGAACCCTTTTGCGACATTCTAGGACCACTGAGTCAACACGATCACCCCTGGGAAAAAACAACAAAAAAACAAAAAAACAAATAAACACGCATCCGTGATTTGTCTTCTGGCAAAAAATGCAAAATTTCACATTTTTGTAGATAGGGGCTTGAAACTTCTACAATAAGGTTCTCTGACACGCTGAATCTAATGGTGTGATTTTCGATAAGGTCGTATGCATTTTAGGGGGTGTTTACCCCTATTTTCTAAAATGAAGCAAATTTTCTCAGGCTTGTAACTTTTGATTTTTAAGACTAATCTTGATGAAACTTAAATATTTAAAATTAGCATTAAAATGCCATTCTTCTGATGTAACTCTTGGTATCAAAACTCTATTTTTTAGAGTTTCTGTTACTATTGAACCTGGTCGCTCCTTACTACAGTTCGTTACCACGAACTGTTTGATAAAGGCAAGGTCCTAGTGTATCAAAAGAAGAAAATATGTTAGCATTATTTATAGCCTGTTTCCAAAATGAGCAGCATCATGAAACTCATGTGTTCAGAGTCATAAAGCTTTTTATAAGTGTAAAGGTTAAATACTTTAAATACTAGCCGGTATGATATCGGTTATATCTGCCCATACATTCCTTTAGTCATCCAGTCGTCTTTCCAGCATTTCCAACCATTTCAGAATAAGTAGAATAAGTTAAATTCAAATCAACAAGTGGAAAATGGAAAACAGAAATCAAAATTTAATAAAAGAGGTCAAAATCTGTTTGGCATAACCATTCTTCTTGGAAATGGAAAGTGGGTATGCGGTAAGGTGACGGAGAATCAACGACCCAAACAAACCTTTTCTTCAACCTACCAGTTCAAATCTACGTTTAGAACGTAACATATTTCCTAAATCATTATTTATAGGTTTGTTTAAGTACGCTTAAGCAACTGACTTTATTTGAAATTAAATAATAAAACTAGTTTTTTTTTTTAACTAAAAGCAAGGAGCGACATTAAAACTTAAAACAAACAGAAATTACTCTGTATACGAAATGGGTTATTCCCTGCTCATCACCTCGCTCCTTACGCTAAAGTTTTTAATTTTTTTAAAAAGTAGAACTATGGCAAAGAGTCAAAATTTAGCGTAAAGAGCGAGGGATTGCGGAGGGGTCAACCCATTTCATATACGGAGTAATTTCTGTTCGTTTTAAGTTTTAATGTCGCTCCTTGCTTTCAGTTAAAAAAACTAGTTTTTTTTTTATTTAATTTCTGAACGTTTTTGAATTAATGCATATTTGATTTTGGCTCTCCCGCACATAAATTATTAAAATGAAATTTGCATATTAATTTTTTTTGGCTAAATGGCTTTCTCTTAGTTTTGATCAGACGATTTTGAGAAATAAGGGGTGGCGAAGGAGGCCTAGTTGCCCTCCAATTTTTCGGTTATTTAGAAAGGCAACTAGAACTTTTAATTTTTAACGAACGTTTTTATTAGTAAAAAATATACGTAACTTAAGAATTAACTTACGTAACAAACTTTTATATTCTTATGTTTTAATATGTATATGAGGTGGTTTGTCCCCTCGTTAATACATCGCTCTTTACACTAAATCTTAAGTTTTGTCCCAATTCTTTAAGAATGACCCCTGAATCAGAAAGGCCCTACAATAAACAGTTGAAATTACTAAAAATACTTTAGCATAAAGAGCGAGGTATTTATCTCCTCCTAAATACCTCGCTCTTTATACTAAAGTATTTTTAGAACCCCTCATATGCGTAATGATTTCTGTTCGTTTTAAGTTTTAATGCTACTCTTTACTTTCAATTGAAAAAACTTTCCATGTTTATTTTTTCATTGTTTTTTTTTATAGTAATGCTAGAAAATCCCGCACCCTTTTCATTGAATTTCTGTTCCCCCATGACATATTCCTCCAAAGAAAGATCCTCCCACATAGCCCCTCCCCTCAACCCCAACCCCAAACCAAAAAATCCCCCCAAAAACGTCTATACACTTCCCAATAACCATTACTATATGTAAACACTGGTCAAAGTTTGTAACTTGCAGCCCCAGGAACTGTGGGGAAGTAAGTCATCCCCAGAGACATAGTTATTATGGTTTTCGACTATGCGGAACAAAATGGCTATCTCAAAATTTTTATCGGTTGACTTTGGGAAAAAATGAGCGTGGGAGGGGGCCTAGGTGCCCTCCAATTTTTTTGGTCGCTTAAAAAGGGCACTAGAACTTCTTATTTCCGTTAGAATTAGCCCTTTTGTAACACTCTAGGACTACTTGGTTGATACGATCACCCCTGGGGGAAAAAACAAAAACAAAAAACGAATAAACACGTACGCGTGATCTGTCTTCTGGCAAAAAATACGAAATTCCACATTTTTGTAGATAGAAGCTTGAAATTTTTGCTATAAGGTTCTCTGATATGCTGAATGCGATGGTCTGATTTTTGTTAAGATTCTTTTAGGGGGTGTTTCCCCTTATTTTCTAAAATAAGGCAAATTTTCTCAGGCTCGTAACTTTTAATGGCAAAGACTAAATTTGATAAAAGTTATATATTTAAAATCAACATGAAAATCCAATTCTTTTGATGTATCTTTTAGCATCGGAATTCCGTTTTTTAGGGTTTCGTTTACTATTGAGCCGGGTCGCTCCTCACTACAGTTCGTAACCACGAACTGTTTGATATATTTGAAAGGTTTAAGGGCAGCATGTTTAATGATCGCAGGATAACTAATAATTATTTTAAGTGATGCAAGAATTATCAGAAAAGTGCGAGGGGCTGCGTTCACACTGGCAGCCGTGTGGACGCATATTTTTTGACTTGCACAGTTTTTGCGCAAAAATCCCACGGTGTCTGGTCCGTCTCCCTTCAGAAAATAAACCCCGAGAAAATGTCCGGGAATATTTCTTGAGAAATGTTTCTCTCGGGGGAAAATCTTCCCTGCATACAAAATTGAGCAGCCAAGGAGAATGTCTAATAAACACAAATCCTGAAAAAAGCAGAGATTTGGAAAAGTTCTGCCTATATTTTAAAATATAGGCAGAATGGTTGGCGTAGTATAATATATTATTGTAGTTTTTATACTTTTATTTGTTTTATTTCTTTTTCCCCTCTTTTGGCGGGGATTGAGTTATTACAGCAGGGTTCTTTACCGACTGAGACTGATGTTCTTTCATTGATTTTACGTCATATATTTTCGTCAGTCCATTTGCCCTAATAGTAATAATAATAAAACTTGACCCAGTAAAATAGTGACACGAAGCGCCATTATTTTACCGACTCAAATTTTATCCGACTGGCTGAAAACGCTCGGGGAGGGTCATTTCTCCTAGTCCAATATACAAGATACTCCTGTAAATAGAGTACATGGTGCCAGTTCACCCCCTGTGATCGAGAACGCGTCAACTCGGCGTATATCAGAAGGTTTTCTCGTCTGAAATACCTTTAAAGGGTATTTTTTTTCCTAACTCGATTTATATACCAATGAGTCCGAACCAAGCAAATTTAAAATCGACAAAACTCCTTAGTCCAAATAAGCAAGCAATAGTTTAAGCAAAGAAAGTTTTCACAAAGCTGCCAGGCCCTGTTTACGAAACACTTGGGTATCGCCTACTGTAGGTACATTAAAAGATGCATTATTTAAAAATGTCACAAATTAAATTAGAAAAAAAACACGTTTTTTTCAACTCATAGAAAGGAGCAACATTATAAGTGAAAACGAACAGAAATTTTTATGTATATAAAAGGGTTTTCCCTCCTCAATATCTCGCTCTTTACGCTAAAGTATGAACGTTGTCCAAACTCTTTATTCACGACCCCTGAACCAAAATGGGCGTTTAATTAGAACAATAAGAAGCTTTTTTTAAAAGTACCAAAAAGCCTCAGCGTCAAGACGGAGGTGTTGAGGAGGGGGCAACTCCTCCACCCACCCCCCATTTCCGTTACAATTTCATTTGGCTTTAAATTATAACATTGCTCCTTAATTTCAGTTGAAAAAAATTGTTGTCTTTAGTTAATAGTAACATAAAGGTAAAGGTATACTAAAGGGAACTGATCGATTTCTGTGGATGCTTGAATTAACGTAGGTGTATTTTAATTTTGAAAAGATTTTTAAGGTGTTAAATTTTAGCCAGGGGGGAGAACTTGGGTCTGGGGGCAGTTACCCCACTTTCCCATAGAAAATTAGGCCCCTGATTTACATCCCAATTTCTATGTCAATTTTGCTCAAATCTCTCATATCTGTCATACCTTCTGCCACTTTCCAGCAGCTTCTATAGATGTAGATGGAAGGATGAAAAGTTGATGAATGATGACATCAATTGAGTGGACAGCTTCACTTACTTCCGTTTTATTATTAGTTAACGTACCTTGTTAGTATTATTAGTAAAGATGGTGGGGGCAGTGAAGATGTTAAAAGTAGAATAGCCAAGGCTCAGGGTGTTTTTTCACAGTTAAAAAAAAGTTTGGAAGAATAGAAAGATAAGTCTACAAACCAAGATTAGAATATTGGAAGCTACAGGGATGACAGTGGTCAAATATGGCTCTGAAGCATGGCCACTCCGAAAAGCAGATGAAAATTTACTAGATGTTTTCCAGAGATTTTGCCTACGGATTGTTCTGGATACCCGGCTGACTGACCGTATTTCAAACAGTAGGTTGTACGAAAAGTGTGGTTCAATCCCGCTTTCTGCGGCTATAATAAAAGAAAGGTTGAGATGGCTAGGCTACGTTCTACGGATGAAGGATGACAGATTACCGAGGATTGTCCTTTTTGGCCAACCGTCTGGGGCTACACGGAAAGCAGGTCGTCCTTGTCTGGGCTGGGAGGATGTCATAAATAAAGATTTAAAGGAAATGGGAACTTCCTGGGAGGGTGTAAAGAGGGAGGCTTTAAATAGATTAGGTTGGAGGAGGAGCGTGCGTAGCTGTGTTGGCCTCGGGCGGCTTGGTGCTGCAGTGAGTTAATAGCAGTAGTAGTAGTAGTAGTAGTAAGATGTAAAGAGTGGAACAGCCAAGGTCCAGGGTGTTTTCCCAAAGTTCAAAAAAGTTTGCAAGATCAGGAAAAAAAGTCTGCGAACCAAGGCTAGAATATTGTAAACTACGGCAGTGGTCAAGTATGGTTCTGAAACATGGGTACTTCAGAACTTGGAAGAAGATTTGTTAAATGCTATTGTGCTTCACTGAGATACACTGGTTTCAAATATTGAATTATTTTGAGAAACTACTGAACTTCAGCGTAAAAAAATTTCTTAGCTCACATACAGAATATTTTATTTTATTCTGCAAAGCAAGGACACATAGATGAGTCTTCTTTTCGAGACAAACCAGAGGTGAAGTTCAATGGTAAACTTATGAAAAATTCAAAGCTAGCACAAAGAGCGGGACCCGAAGGGCCAATAGCTTCAGAACCATAGTTGAGGGTAATCTGTTATAATTACCTTCATTATGGTGTAAGAGATTGATAGATATTAAATTTAAAAAGTAGTTTTTACTTTCAAATTTATATCAGCAGAAATTATTCTGCATATAATTGGGGACAGCCACCCCCTCGACCGTTTTTAGTGTAGGCTGAAATATCGATTTTTCCTGTTATTCAAGAATGAGTGGTTTTACACACGTGTAGTGCGATAAACAGTTAAAATATATATTCAGGTTCAGGTTCTGCTTCACTCTACTTTTGCTTCAACTTTATTGCTTTGAAGAGCAGGATGTTTGTTAAAATGTTTTGAAAGACATTGAGTAAGTAAAACATTTGTGCTTACCAGCTGGATATAGCTGATGCCTTTAAAATGCTTTCAGGGAGCCACTTACCAAATTTTAGCGTGAAAAGCTGGGGTTTAAGGTTGCGGCAGCCCCACGCACAAGAGAAAAGTTAATTTTGTATTTTTGTTTAGTTTTCTTTAAATTCAGTTCCAAAGTAAGTTGATACCTAAACTTCAAAATCATTTTTTTTGTACTGTCTGTTTTTTTTTTCTTTTTTTTTACCGCAGTTCATTTGAGTCTTACCGATTATGTTACAATTGTAATTATTCTTGCTATAGCTTTTTTTGCAAATTAGAAGTTAAATATTCAATGTGAACAATTTATCGTTGTTTGATCTGCTAAGTTGTGCTTCATAACCTGTTACAAAGATGTTTTACCGAGTTTTTAATTAAGCTTTTGAATCAGATACAAATTGAGTTGGGAGATACTTTGAGGTACCAATCTTCAGCCTCATGAATTGATTACCATGAATAAATCAAAAGATGAATTGAGTTGGACAGGGTAAATTTGTTGCAACCTCTGAGAACTACAGTTGGTATATTACGCTTGTGCACGCACATATCAACGAGATAAAAAACATTGCAATGCAGGTAATTTAAAAAAAAAATCCAGCAAATACAAAGTCAATAAGGTTAATTTAATTGTAAAGATCAAGAAGGCTAAAAATATGTTTCATTTCAAATATATGATTTTGTTTCTGTTAAAGTTGTTTGCAATTCATTTCAGTTTAAATCCTGTGTTATCAGTATAGCGCTAAATGAGTTACAAAGTACAAGAAATTTGAACTAAATTCCAACGTTTTCCAAATGAACTTTAGCTGTTTTCATTGTATTTTAGGAAAACACATAATTCCAAACAGCTACAATAAAGTGTTCCAAGCCAAATATATCCTGCAGAACCCGGCTTAAATGGCTTCAAGCTCAAGTACTTCGTTCGATTGAATTCGAAGCGTAAGAATAGAAGTGAAGATAATAACTTGAAAGTAGCCATAGAAATGGGAAAGCAGGGCCGGGTTTATATGGTGCAGGGGCAAAGATGTAGATTGGCTTATAATCATTAGGCCTCTTGATGGTGAATTAAATAAAAAAAACTAGTTTTCTTAACTGAAAGTAAGGAGCGACATTAAAACTTAATACGAACAGAAATTACTCCGTATATGAAATGGGTTGTCCCCTCCGCAGTCCCACGCTCTTTACGCTAAAGTTTGACTCTTTGCCACAATTCTACTTTTTAAAACAACTAAAAACTTTAGCGTAAAGAGCGTGGGACTGCGGAGGGGACAACCCATTTCATATACGGAGTAATTTCTGTCCGTATTAAGTTTTAATGTCGCTCCTTACTTTCAGTTAAAAAAACTAGTTTTTTTTATTTAATTTCTGAACGTTTTTGAATTAATGCATGTTTGATTTTGGCTCTCCGTACATAAATTATTGAAATGAAATTAGTATATTAATTTTTTTTGGCTAAATGGCTTTCTCTTAGTTTTGATCAGACGATTTTGAGAAATAAGGGGTGGGGAAGGAGGCCTAGCTGCCCTCCAATTTTTCGGTTACTTAAAAAGGCTACTAGAACTTTTAATATTCAACGAACGTTTTTATTAGTAAAAAATATACGTAACTTAAGAATTAACTTACGTAACAAACTTTTATATTCTTATATTTTTATTATGTGTACGAGGGGGTTTGTACCGTCGTTAATACCTCGCTCTTTACACTAAATTGTAAGTTTTGTTCCAATTCTTAAAAATGACCCCTGAATCAAATAGGCCGTAGAATAAATAGTTGAAATCACTAAAAATATTTTAGCATAAAGAGCGAGGTATTTATCTCCTCCTAAATACCTCGCTCTTTATGCTAAAGTATTTTTAGAACCCTACATATGCGTAATAATCTCTGTTTATTTTAAATTTCAATGCTATTCCTTACTTTCATTTTAAAAAACGTTTTCATGTTTATTTTTTCATTGTTTTTTTTTTATAGTAATGCTTGAAAATCCTGCGCCCTTTTCATTGAATTTTTTCCCCCATGGCATATTTCTCCAAGGAAAGATCCTCCCACATAGCCCCCTCCCTCAACCCTACCCCCAAAACCAAAAAAATTCCCCTGAAAACGTCTGTACACTTCCCAATAACCATTATTATATGTAAACACTGGTTGAAGTTTATAACTTGCAACCCCTCCCCCAGGGACTGTGGGGGAGTAAGTCATCCCCAAAAACATAGTTATTAAGATTTTCGACTATGCCAAACAAAATGGTTATCTCAAAATTTTGATCCGTTGACTTTGGGAAAAAATGAGCGTGGGAGGGGGCCTAGATGCCCTCCAATTTTTTTGGTCACTTAAAAAGGGCACTAGAACTTTTCATTTCCGTTAGAATGAGCCCTCTTGCGACATTCTAGGACCACTTGGTCGATACGATGACCCCTGGGGAAAAGAAAACAAAAAAACAAAAAACAAAAAAACAAACAAATAAACACGCACCCGTGATTTGTCTTCTGGCAAAAAATGCAAAATTCCACATTTTTGTAGATAGGAGCTTGAAACTTCTACAGTAGGGTTCTCTGATACGTTGAATCTGATGGTGTCATTTTCGTTAAGATCCTACGACTTTTAGGGGGTGTTTCCCCCTATTTTCCTAAATAAGGCAAATTTTCTCAGGCTCGTAACTTTTGATGGCTAAGACTAAACTTGATGAAACTTATATATTTAAAATCAGCATTAAAATGCGATTCTTTTGATGTAGCTATTTATATCAAAATTCAATTTTTTAGAGTTTTGGTTACTATTGAGCCGGATCGCTCCTTACTACAGTTCGTTACCACGAACTGTTTGACAAGGGGTAAAAAGTCCCCTATTTCTTGGCGACTCAGTTTATTTTACTGAGGACTCCATCTAACTATTTTTTAATAGTATACAGCCTACGTATTTCAAATACATATTTTACATGTATATATATTTTACTAGTAAATATATATATATATATATATATATATATATATATATATATATATATATATATATATATATATATATATATATATATATATATATATATATATATATATATATATATATATATATATATATATATATATATGTGTGAATGAATATATTTAAAGGTGCTTGAGTTCTGTATACGCGTGATATGTAAAATTTGTTGTCCTACGGGTTTGTACCTGGTTTAATAAACCTTATAGATGCTATTAACCGGAATTTGAAACAGCATGGCCAAACTGATGAGTTTCTGAAATATGGAGTTTTAAAAGCAAAAGGAAGTGGTTTTTAAAGATTGATTATTAAATTTGTCAGCCTTCTCACAAAGAAAACTTTTTCAAATGGAAGTAATTAACAACACTAAAACTTGAAGGTAGTTTTGTTAAAACGTTTGGAGCGTAATAATCTCTTGGACGTGAATTATTCTCAATAAGGGAAGGTTGCCACCTGTCAACCCCAGGCTTCTATGCTAAGCTTAACTTTTCATCATAATGCTTCGACAACGAATGTGCATATTTAGTTGTGTTTGCCTCAAACGATTGTTTCTGAATCTGAAGGGGAGGATGGTACTCTTTTAAGGGTCATAATCGCTCGGAAACAATCTAACACTTATCACCGGGGGATGCTTTTCTGGTAATTGATAAAATACCCTGACAATAGTTTGTAGGGGTCGGGAGTTACATTTGATTAAATTCTTGTTCAAGTCACTTATTTCTCCTTTCAGCTAAACGTTTTGTTTGGGCCATGCCCCTTTTCTATCAGATTAATTTCCCTTTTCTCTTGTACATAGTTCGTGGTAACAGTTCGTGGTAACGAACTGTAGTAAGGAGCGATCCGGCTCAATAGTAACCGAAACTCTAAAAAATGGAATTTTGATACCAATAGTTACATCAAAAAATCGTATTTTTAAGCTAATTTTAAATATATAACTTTCATCAAGATCAGTCTTACCTAGCAAAAGTTACGAGTCTGAGAAAATTTGCCTCATTTTAGAAAATAGGGGGGAAAACACTCCCTAACAGTCATACAATCTTAACGAAATCACACCATCAGATTCAGCGTATCAGATAACCTTACTGTAGAAGTTTCAAGCTCCTATCTAAAAAAATGTGGAATTTCGCATTTTTTGCCAGAAGACAAATCACGGATGTGTGTTTATTTTTTTTATTTTTATTTTTTTTATTTTTTTTCCCAGGGGTGATCGTATCGACCCAGAGGTCCTAGAATGTCGCAAAAGGGCTCATTCTAACGGAAATTAAAAGTTCTAGTGCCCTTTTTAAGTGACCAAAAAATCGGAGGGCACTTAGGCCCCCTCCCACGCTCATTTTTTCCCCAGAGTCACCGGATCAAAATTCTGAGATAGCAATTTTATTCACCATAGTCGACAAACCTAACAACTATGTCTTTGGGGACGACTTGCTCCCCCGAAGTCTCCGTGGGAGGGGTTGTAAATTACAAACTTTGATCGTGTTTACATATAGTAGTGGTCACTGGGAAGTGTACGGACGTTTTCAGGGGGATTTTTGGGTTTGGGAGGAAGAGTTGAGGTGGGGGGGGGGTTACATGGGAGGATCTTTCCATGGAAAAACTTCTCATAGGGGAAGGGACTTTCAATGAAGGGGGCGCAGGATTTTTTTTAGCATTATTTAAAAAAAATGAAAAAATAAATATGAAAAGTTTTTTTCTACTGAAAGTGAGGAGCAGCATTAAAACTTGAAACGATCAGAAATTATTGCGCATATGAGGGGTTTACCTCCTCGTAATACCTCGCTCTTTGCGCTAAAGTATTTTTAGTAATTTCAACTATTTATTCTACGGCCTTTGTGATTCAAGGGTCATTCTTAAGGAATTGGGACAGAATTTAAAGCTTTAATGTAAAGAGCGAGGTATTGACGAGGGGTGAACTCCCTCATATACACAATAAAAACATACAAATATAGAAGTTCGTTATGTAAGTTAATTCGTAAATTACGTCTGTTTTTTACAAATGAAAATGTTCGTAGAAAAATTAAAAGTTCTAGTTGCCTTTTTAAGTAATCAAAAATTGGAGGGCAACTAGGCTTCCTCCCTCTCTCCTTTTTTTCTCAAAATCTTCCGATTAAAACTATGAGAAAGCCATTTAGCCAAAATAAATAATTATGCAAATTCAAAGATCAAAACATGCATTAATTGAAAAACGTCCAGAAATTAAATAAAAAAAAGAAGTTTTTTAAATGAAAGTAAGGAGCGACATTAGAACTTAAAACGAACAGAAATTACTCCGTATATGAAAGGGGCTTTTCCTCCTCAACGCCCCGCTCTTTACGCTAAAAGTTTTTTACTGTTTTAAGAAGTAGAGTTAAGAGTAAGAGTCAAACTTTAGCGTTAAGAGCGGGGCCTTGAGGAGGAAAAGCCCCTTTCATATACGGAGTAATTTCTGTTCGTTTTAAGTTCTAATGTCGCTCCTTACTTTCATTTAAAAAACTTCTTTTTTTTATTTAATTTCGCGAAAGGAATCAATTGGTCTGTAATGAAGTTTTATCTTAGTCGTTTCACGGGCTAGCAATATCCTATCATTTTAATATAATTTTTGGGCAAAGAAAATTAAATTTTAGTGCTGCCATTGACTTTGTTGGTCCATGGCGTAGCGTGATTTGAAAGAGACGACATTACCTCTTCTGCGTATATACTATATACTCTTTTTAAGTTAGTTCCCGTTTAGAGTTCAACTAGTTAATATTGGAGTTCACGTTAGCAAAAAAGTGGCTTATTCTCTACGATTGTAATTGATTATTTTCATGAAACTCTAGTAGGGTTAGGTAGAGGGTACTAGGAGTTACCGTCATTTGTAATACCTACCGGAGGACCCATCCAAAGACAAATCCATAAGTTATTGGTGGCAAAGGCCGTGACACTTTCGGTTAAAAATTGTGGGACTTACTCCCCTAACAGGTAGTTCAGTTGAACGACCCACATTTATTATAGCTGTGGTAAGCCCCTAGCACGAATCCATGGCATATCAGAGTTATTCGTGGTACCATAGGTCGCTGTTACAAGCGTTGGTGCCAAAAAACTTACACTAGTGACTTCAGGACTGACCCAGGCAGCCCATTTGATTACGAATTTGTGGTAGAATTCTCCACGAGATACCGATCGGCTGCGATGTCATGCACTATTGCCTTCAGTAATGGTACTGGTGGCTCTCTGCCACGTACACTGGTGGCGTTATTACATTGACACTACAGTGTAATGATAACTTTTATAGGTTTTCCGGGATCAGGTTGTTAGAATAGGATTTAAATTAATGTCAAGAAGACTAAGTCGCTAAGATAGGAATAAATGATGCTCTTACCTTATGTAGCAGCAATAGTTGTAGCAGTATTTGTAACATTATACGCATAGCACCTTTATTTTCTTCAACATCCCCTTCAACACAAGCTGAAAGTTTCAACTTAATACCATCAACCGTTCCTGATGCATTTCTGATACTTCCTCTTGACAGCCTGTTTGAGCTTAGTGTTTTTCAAACCAAATCGATACAGTTTCAATGTTTCCCTAATTTTTCACCTCAATACCCTTAGCTTAGTAGTAGCAGCGCAAGCAACCCTTTACGCCCATTATTTCTCCCAATTCATCCAATAAAAATTTTGAGATTGCCATTCTGTTCAGCTTAGTCGAAAATTCCAGTAATTATGTCTTTTAGGATTACTCCCCCACAGCCCTCGGGGCAAGGGCTGTAAGTTATGCCCCGGGGACAGAAAAGATCGTTAAGAAAAGGGTGGTCATATAACTTTGGATGGCTTATTTGGGCTGGATATCAAAAGTTCTAGTGCCCTTTTTAATAATCAAAAGTAATTGGAGGGCAACCCCCAGAGCCCAGGAACAAGGACTGTAAGTTATACCCCGTGGCATATAAGTTTTTTGGAACAAGCGGTCGTATAAACATGGAATGGAGCTCCTTGGATTTGAAATCGTAAGATCTAGTGCCCTTTTTAAGAGTCAAAAGTTAATTGAGGACAACCACCACCCCCCCAAGCCCATCATTCCCCAAAACATATCCGTCTCAAATTATTAGAAGGCTATTTTGTCCAGCATTGTTGAAAGTTCCAGTAATTATTTGTTTTGGGATGTCAACCTCCCCACAGTGTTTAAGGCAAGGGCTGTAAGTTAGATATTTCATACATTGTTTACGTATAGTAGATGTTATTGAGACAGGTATGCATACTTGAGCTTTACTTTCCAAAAAGACGAGGGGCATTCATCTCAGCCTTTTAGAGAATATTGAGGTAAGTGCTGAAATAAATCAATACATGTTATGTGTGTATAAGGATTGTCAAAAGAGCGTAACTTAGGAATGACTGAGTATATCAATTCGGAACTTTCCGGAAATGTTAAGGGAGATGATCAAAAAGGCAATATTTGCATACTACCACTACTACTACGACTACCACCACTACTACTGCTACGACTGCTACTACTACCACCACACTACTCCATTTATAATATTGAGGGGAAATTTAAAATAAATCAAAAGACACCAAGTGTCTTTATATGTCTTTTATGATATATCAATATTGTAATGCCATAGCTATGAGCCAAGAATATACATATTGCACGCCACCGTGACAATATGTGGCTTACCCACTCCCTAGCAACTGATTCCCAGTGGTGGTGTTATTTGAGGTAAGTATAGGGTCATATTAACAGGTATTTCTGAGAGTTTTTAATGTAAATGCAGCGCTTCTTTGAGCCAACGTTATGCATATTCACACCTTCCGTGGCAATATGTGGCAGACCCACCCCCTAGCAGCCAATGTCAAAGGGGGATGTTATTAGAGGTAAATTTAAATCACATAAAGATTTATTTCCGAAAGGTCTTAGTGAAAATGCAACGTTTTTTTAGCCATGAGTATTTATATTCACACCACAGTGACAATATATGACAAACCAACCCACTAGCGAGCAATATCAGTGGGGCCCCTAACATTCAATTCCACCGGGACCGTGGAAACCGATTCCAATAGGACCATACCGAGCAATTCCAGAGGGCCCCCTAATATCAACTCTACCCTAGGCCTAGAAACCAATTTCAATGGGACCCTAGTAAGCAATTCCAGCAGGGCCCCCTAACATCCAATTCCCCTGGTGGTCAGGAACAAATTCTGAGAGGTCCTAATGAAAATGCATCATCTCTTTGACTCGGTGTTATACTTAAGCCCCCCCACACCGTCAAAACCTTTAAGTTGTAGAAAATGTTGGTCCAAGCAACTGACGCCCCCATGGCAATATGTGGCTGGTTCTCCTAGCAATCCAGAGGGGAGGTTTGTTACTAGAGATAAATTTAAACCAAACTTTTGAGCTATTTCTGAGAGGTCTTAATGAAAATGCCACGTTTCTTTGAGCCAAGACTATGCACATTCCCGTCACCATGACAATATATGGCTGTCCCACCCTCTAGCAACCAATTCCAACGGGACCCTAGCGAGCAATTTCAGCGGGGTCCAAGCAGACAATTCCAGCAGGGCCCCAAGCAACCATTTTTATCGAAGGCCCCCTAGCCAGCAATTTCAGGGGAAAAGGGGGTTGTTATTAGACATCAATTCAAGCCTTATAAAGAGGCATTTCTGGGAGGTCTTAATGAAAACGCATCGTTTCTTTGACTGGGTGCTAGATCTCAGCCCCCACTGCTGAATAATTCTCTTAAAACCACCCACCCTAACTTTAAGCTGTAGAAAAGGTTAGTCCAAGTAATTCACGCCACCAAGGCAATATTTGGCTGGCCCATGACATCCCTGTGATACATATTATCATTCCAAAGGCACTTTTACCAGAAATTATTGAAACTATTCATAATTCTACAGATATTCTGCCATAATTCTACCCAAAGCCAATGATACTAGTCTCTTAAATGAATACATAAGCAAATTATCACCAGAAATTATTGACATTACTCAAAATTCTATCAAATTCTACCAAATTTCTACCGTAATTCTAACCAATGCCAATGATTCTATCTCTTAATTTAAGACATAAAAAAATTATTAACAGAAATTATTCACCAGAAACAAATTATCACTAGAAATTATTGACATCACTCGCAATTCTACTAAAATTCTACTAAAATTCTTCTGTAGTTCCTCCCAAAGTGACTGATACTAATCGCTTAAATAAAGAAATAAACAATTATCACCTGAAATTATTGTTATTACTCGCAATTCTACCAGAATTCTACATTAATTCTTCCCAAAGCCAATGATACTAGTCTCTTAAATGAAGTCATAAACTAATTATCATCATAAATTATTACTCGTAATTCTACCAAAAGTGAACAAAAATTTTACCGTAATTCTAATCGAAGCCACTGATACTATTCTCTCAAATGAAGACAAAAACAAAATATCACCAAAAATTATTAACATTACTCGTAATTATACCAAAATTCTATCCCAATTCTACCGTAATTCTAACCACTAACCACTTCTAATTCTAACCACTGATATTATTCTCTTGAATGAAGACATATAGAAATTAACACCAGAAATTATTGCATTACTCGTAATTCTGCCAAAAATTCTACCAAGATTCTTCCGTAATTCTACCCGAAGCCTCTTATTCTAGTCTCTTAAATTAAGAGATAAACAAATTATCACCAGAAATTATTGACATTACTCGTAATTCTACCGAAATTCTACTAAAATTCTACGTTTTTAGTATCAGAGGCTTCGATTAGAATTACGGTAAAATTTTTGTTCGCTTTTGGTAGAATTACGAGTAATAATTTATGATGATAATTAGTTTATGACTTCATTTAAGAGACTAGTATCATTGGCTTTGGGAAGAATTAATATCAAAATGGAAAGCATACCATTGAAATCAGCATGGTCGAAAACCTTGTTCAGAGAAATTGTAGTCCCCCATCTTGAACAAAAAGGAAAATGACTTTTTTGCATGGGTAGCATTGATCTCCGTTATTTCGTCTGTTTGTTGCAAGGGCTAGCTAATTACCAGAACATCATAGAGAGATCTTTAGTGGCTCACTCAGAAACTATTTCTCAATCCAGGTTCGTTCTATAGATTCCACCATCTGTAAGTGCCATATGGCATTCTAAATGGTACTTTTTGAGCCATTTCTCAGGGTAGTTGCACAAGCGGGCTATCAAAATATCACAGGCAGATGTTTAATTGCTCATATAAGCTATTGCTTATATCTGTGTTCTTCCTATAAATTCCACCGTCTGCAAGTTCAAAATGGCACTTTTGGTGCCATGTCTCAAGTTGAAAAGTTGGGGCTAGTGGGCTTAAGAACTTTTCAGAGTGATGCTTAATAGCTCATTTAAATGCTACTGCTTATATCTAGGTGTTTATTATCAATTCTACCATCTGTAAGTGTGATGTAGCGCTAAACAACACTTATGGTGCCATTAGTGGAAAAGCTTTGAAATATAAAACGGTATCGTCGTAATAACTAAGGTCCAAAACCCTTCACTGCAAGTTTACAAAAATATCTCCCTTATACTCCCCCTACGAGCCCCTTTAGTTAGCTATGCAATTATGGTCGTACACACACAACTGGATAAATTAGATTATCAGAGCTATGGTTCACTTAGTATAGCACTATTCTTTAAGTCAGAATGTTAAGCGTTCAATTCCTGCTTGGGTATTTTTTCCAATCATGGTTCTATCTTCTTCTATATGATTGTTTTTCTAATAACTCACTATTTTGAAACGTGATGCACTTATTTTGAAACTTGTCAAGCATTTTGAATAAAAAGCGAAATTGAGGTCATCCAGTTTCATGGTTTGCAACTATACCCCAACCCCTTGCCACTTAGGGGTAGGAGACGTGTAGGTACGTGGTTCTGGAATTACTCAATGTTTCATATTGAAAGAAGGATTAATTATTACTATATTTACTTGTTTAAGTTTATATACTTATTTTTATTGTTTAATAGACAGGATAAACTAATTGTAATGTATTATAGAGAAATCATAGTACTTAAAACCTATTTGCATTTTTTCTGTAATATTATTTTAGTTGACAGGTTATATTTGTTTATTTCTATTCCGCACGTGCATGTCTAAAGTTTTTTTTTAGCGATGAGCAGGGGGGGGGGATGTATAGTGAAATAAATTAGAGAAAATAGAATTTTTTTACGTTTTGAAAACCTTGAAAATCTTCTTTACAAAAATATTTTCTTCTAGAACGCCAAGAAAATCGATGCGCGATAAAAATCTTATAAATTACTTCCTAGTGTGCAGTCCATTTTCGATATGAAAAAGTGAATGTTTTATTGCCTGCTCAGCATGGTATTAAGCTTATCTAAAATATTAAAGACAAACCAATGGCGGTTCCAATGTTGGAATACTCAGCTAGTTCCATCCTACATTCTTGTTCTCAGTGCCTAAACATGTATTGTTTTGTTCTTGTTATATTGATATATGTTTGCTAGACCTTGCAGTAGTAATTTTTCTTCGTTTTAAACTCCTACAGGGCCCCATGTTGTCACCATAGTAACACAGGTTCGAATCCTGGTCATGGTAATTTTTTTTTTACAGAGTCGACCCAGCTCTAAATGGGTACCTGGAGAAATCTGGGGAAGGTAAACAGGAAGGGTGTGCGAAAGCACAGGATTGTTGTCCCCCCCCCCATTGCACTTCCTGGCTGAAGAGCCAAGAAGCAGAGATCAGCACCGCCGGTAGGAACTGTACAGTCTAATGCCGTACTCTTTACCTTTTTTACTTCGATCTTTACTTTCCTTAGAAAAACTTCTTTTTTTTTATTAATCCAGGTAACAAACGGTCGTTTGTCAAACGGATAGAACTTGAAGCGTCTGTCAACGTGCTTCTGTGATTGTGACTACCCAAATGCATGGCGAGCCTTATGTAATTGAGAATTTGAACAGTATTGCTAGAAGCACAAACCTTGAGAGGCAAACGGAAGGTTTATTTTAGTTTTTTATTGCCTTCCCAATTTTTCCTGTCGGATATTGAGCTTCGTGATATTATCACACTCCTGAAATCTCAAATGTAAACAGGAACCATTAAAGACTTTTGTTTATTTTAACTTGGATTCTGTCTCTTGAAAGGAGTGAAAGACATTCCTTATTGTCGGTTTAATTTAATTTTGGTATAAATTCCTGTTTATGTAGTCATTGAGTTTAGTGAAATGAATCGTTGAAGGAGGATTTTTTTTTAAATTGTCACGTGAAGGCGACGATAGCGTTAGGAATGATTTCATTCGAATGTGAAAACAATTAATTTTTTTTGTAAATTGGCCCGTTTAGGGTTTTGTTAGCTCACTTTGTTTCAAACAAGTTAGCCCACTTCGGGATGATACAAATAACATGGCTGGTGACAGTCACTATGTTAATTGTCTCTGTTCTGGGTTAAAGAAAGGATGCCTTCAAGCCGAGGCTAGTTAGACCCGTTGCTATAGCGGTAGTCCATTGCTCTAAGCCCATACCAACACTATATTCCTCTTTCATCTGGTATTTCATTGAGCCTACGTTTGCCGCTTAAAGCACGAATCCTTAAAGCCATCAATGGTTAGACCATTGCTCAAGTGGTAGTAACCATCCGCTTCACACATACCAACAATATACTCATTCTCATATGGGCTTCCCATCTAGCCCATGTTCACTGCACTTTTTGTAGTCAATTACAGACAGTTGAATTTTTTGTTTCTGGCCCAAATCTCTTGGTGTATAAATGCAAGTTCACTTGTATAAGAGTCGAGGCAAATTGTAGGAGGCCTTTGTAGGCTTTGAATTGGACTCTTATTTCCATTTATATTCATTGTCAAATTTTACAATATATTGTCTCACTCGCCGTGAATTAACACGTTAGACCCTCAACAGGTTGACTCTAGTTCAGCATTGTGGAGTGATATGCATGAGAGGAAAATTTTCATCCAAGTCAACTTGTAGTCAACCTGCGATTGTTCCCCAGCGAGAACCTCCAACCGGTACGACTCTAGTTCGTCATTGTAAAAAGACACGTTTGCATGGAGCATAAATGGGAGACAGTAACAACGGCCATCCAAGGGGTAAAATTAACCTGGACAATTTGTCTTGGCTTTTTTCGTCAATTGGCCATGACTTCCGTTCAAAACCATCAATGGTTTTTCGCTAATAATTCGCTAAACCATCAATGGTATTTATTAGCGAAAAAAAACCTTTCTTTTGATACCAAAAGTATCAAAGTTGGGCATCAAAACAACGCGCATCTTAACGCCAAAAAAGTGCCAGCTTCAGGCTGTGTAATAAGAACGTTTAATTGAATTTCTGGCGAACAAAGCCTATAAATCGAAACTATTTGCACATTGACCGTGCATTTATTGTCCTAACCATCTTGTTTCAACTAACCGGCATTATTGATTGTGTCTTAGCTATTATTTTGCAAGGTTTTCAAAAACCTTGCAAAATAATCCGTCGCGAGGATGATATTTTGAATTTGGTACTAAGAACCAGTGGCCAGAAACTGTTTTCACTAGCTTTCGAAATTTAGCTAATTCGCGCCAGCTCACGAATATCGCCTTTAAGCCTCGTAGAGAGACGATCCGAGTCGATACTTTGTAGTAGCATTGTAAATAAATTTATAAATTTCTCTACGGTGGTAGTAAGTGACAACGGGAATCAATGATATTGCAAACCTTTTTATGGCACTTGGTATCTACCAAGTGACATATAGCGATCGTAAGTTCTGTCGGTCGGTCTGTCTGTCCCGGTTTTACTAGTTTAGGCACTTCCAGGTAAGCTAGGACGATGAAATTTGGCAGGCGTATCAGGATCCAGACCAGATTAAATCAAAAATTGGTGTTTCCTCGATTCGACCATCTGGGGGAGTGGGAGGACGGTTAAATCGGAAAAATTAGAAAAATTGAGGCATTTTTAGCTTACGAACGAGTGATCAGATCATAACGAAATTTGATATTTAGAAGGATCTTATGCTTTAGAGCTCTTATTTTAAATCCTGACCATATCCGGTCACATTTAGGGGAGTTGGAGGGGGAAACCGGAATTCTTGGAAAACGTGAAAATTGAGGTATCTTTATCTTACGAATGGGTGATCGGATCTTAATGAAACTTGATATATAGAAGGATCTTATGTCTCAGATGCTCCATTTTCAATTCGAATTGGAACCGGGGGAATAGGGTGCTGGAGGGGGGAAACAGAAATCTTGGAAACCGGAAATCTTGGAAAACGCTTAGAGTGGAGAGATCGGAATGAAACTTGATGGGAACAATAAGCACACGTTATAGATACGTGACTGACATAATTGGAACGGATCCGTTCTCTTTGGGGGAGCTGGGGGGGTGGTGGTGTTAATTTTGAAAAATTAAAAAAATTGAGGTATTTTTAACTTAAGAACGGGTGACTGGATCTTGATGAAATTTGATATTTAGAAGGAACTCATGTCTCAGAGCTCTTATTTCAAATCCCAACCAGATCTGTTGACATTGGGGGAGTTGGAGGGGAGACCGGAAATCTTGGAAAACGCTTAGAGTGGAGAAATCGGGATGAAACTTGGTGGGTAGAATAAGCAAATGTTATAGATACTCGATTGACGTAACCGCACTGGATCCACTCTTTTTGGGGGATTTAGGGGGTGGGGTTCAGTGCTTTGACGAGTTTGGTGCTTCTGGACGTGCTAGGACAATGAAAATTGGTAGGCGTGTCAGGGAGCTGCACTAATTGACTTGACAAAGTCTTTTTCCCCGATTCGACCATATGGGGGGCTGAAGTGAGAGGAAAAATTAGGAAAAATGAGGTATTTATTATTTACGAGTGGGTGATCGGATCTTAATGAATTTTGATATTTAGAAGGACCTCGTGACTCAGAGCTCTTATTTTAAATCCCGACCGGCATTAAGCCTCTGATTTTCCTTTTAAATCAATCTATTGATCCTTAGAATTTTGCTAGAGCTCATACCATATGAACTCTTGGCTCTTGACTCTTCCGGCCTCGTCACAAGTGTCATATGAGCTCTTATCTCTTGTTTTTTTTTCTCCAGTATACATAACTAAATAGGATAACTAAAACAAAAACATGTTTTTTAGATTTAATATGAACATTTTCATATTTTTGCTGGTTTTCTGAAATTCTACCGAAAATTTCCCCTGTGATCTTAACTGCACACTTTAACAAATATGTATACAGTCCTAAGCTTGATCAAATAGACCGGCAATTTCTGATCTGACATGATCTTATCTGACAGAGGGAAGAATAGGGCACGCATACGCGAAGGAGTTTTTTCCGTTAGGGGGAATAACTAAAAAAATACAGGGGGATCTAATACTAAAAAGAAATTTTATTTGTTTTTTATAATAAGAATTACGCAATGATTAAAGAAAATTCAGGATTTTAGGGGGATGGGGAGTGCTTGGGCCCTGAGACCCCCTGGGAATGTCTCTTAAATAAGGCGATTATTCCTGGGGTTAGTCTGAAGGAACTGGCAAATTTTAGGACAACGCGTGGTACTTTAGAGCACCATTTTAGTACAGTCGTTTCCAATATGCATGTTTTAATGGGTTACTTTTTGAACGTTTTAAGCGCAAGTTTGGGCTGATTACAGCTTTTACTTCTACACGTGTCAATGGGTAAACTTAGTCGTTTAAATAATCCCAATAAAAAGAAGTCTAGAAGCAACAACGAGTGATAGAAACCCCAAGGGTATTTGAAATTCAACATAAGAACTTGACTTAATAAGATAAGGATATTCATCAACTTAAAACAAAAATCGTACTACAAATACAAGACTTTGATACCCTACAAATGCACCAGGCGTTCAATGAGCGGGGTACAGGTACAGAACCGGTACAGGTACGGAGCGCGGTACAGGTGCAGGTAATGAGCGCGTACAGTGGAAAAGTGGAAATAAGTCGCGTACAGGTAATGAAAAGTGGAAATAAGTCGCGTACAGGTAATGAGCGCGGTACAGGTACAGGTACAGATCCTAGGCAGGCAAAGAGAAAGCTAGATAGGGAAAAGGGATTTCAATGCATATAAGAATTTATCCTTTTCATTAAACATAAACTTGACCGGTAATAATAGAGAAAAAGTTGAGACAACAATAACAAAAAATAATTAAACCGATTAAAACTGTCAAGGGATAAACACTCTGCTTATTTAAAAAATAAAAATAAAGACACAATTGGAAGATATTTTGGATAATTGGACTTGGAATAAATAATATAAATAATGGGATAATGAAATAGTAATTGGAATATAAATAATATATGTAATAATATAAATAATAAATATAATATTATTATTAAATAATAATTTAATAATATAAATAATATATAAATATAATATAAATAATAATAAATAATATAAATAATGAATTGGAATAAATAATGGAAGTGGAATCATAATTGGATAATTGGAAGATGAATCGTTGGAAGATAATTTTTCCAACGCTTTATTATGAACAAATTCTGAAAAAGCATTTCCTATAGAAACAGTCCAACTCTTCATTTGAAATCTCATGATCTTTTTGTGGTCATTTTGGTGCTTTTGACTTCAAGCGAAAATTTACGATTTTTGGTAATTGGCGCGATTGGCACTAGAAAAAATTAAATTATAAAAAACAAGTTTTTTAACTGAAAGTAAGGAGCAACATTAAGACTTGAAACGAACAGAAATTGCACCGTATATGAAAGGGGTTGTTCCCTCTTCAACGCCCTGCTCTTTACGCTAAAGTTGTTACTGTTTTAAAAATTAGAGTTGAGAGAAAGTGTCAAACTTTAGCGCAAAGAGCAGGGTGTTGAAGAGGGAACAGCCCCTTTTTTGCCGTAGCAAAAAACGTGTTTTTTGCTGTAGCAAAAAACAGCCAATTTGCAGTCTCCGGTATTCGTCGTCATTACCTCTAGGATTCGAATTGGACAGAGGGGATAGCCCGCAAATTTGGCTAGGAATAAATTACCGATTTTAATGTTCGCAGGACTTATGCCTAGTAAATGAAAGATTATAAAGTGAAAGAAACTTGTCTTTCCATGAGGGCCGAGCCTCACTAATTTATCCAAGTGAACAATCAGTCCGAACTGTGCGAGGTCGGCCCAACTGCTAATCCTTCTCTACACTAAAAAGTGTAATTAACGCGCAGGCAAATTATATCCAATTTTCTCTACACACCACACTTGGCTATCGTATCTATTTTTCTCAATTCAAAACGCCAAAAATCTGATTGTGTGATAAATTCAAGTATTAGATTGCACAATTTCTGTAGTCACCGAATTAATTCATGGCTTAGGAGTCAAACAATTCAAAAGTTCAAACAGGTGTAATCCCTTTGAGAGCTAGTTCAATACTGCAGCATATCAGTATACTGCAGGCATCTTCTTTGAATTAAATTAATTTTTTTCGGTAATCTCGGCTATAATGTTTTTTCTGATATTATGAGAAATAAAAATATTCAGATCGAATTAAATATCTTTAATTTTATGAATGGCTTAAGAATATTAAGTGGAAACTTTCAGGGCATGATGAGGGGGTTGTACAACTGACGAAAAGGCAATATGCGCATACTTCCTTATATGAAATTACTCCGTATATGAAAGGGGCTTTTCCTCTTCAACGCCCCGCTCTTTACGCTAAAGTTTGACTCTTTCTCTTAACTCTACCTCTTAAAACAGTAAAAACCTTTAGCAAAAATAGCGGGGCGTTAAAGAAGAAACGCCCCTTTCATATACGGAGTAATTTCATATAAGGGGTCAACCCCTTACATGCGTAATTATTTCTGTTCGTTTTAATTTTTAACGCTACTCCTTACTTCAGTTGAAAAAATTTTTGCATATTTATTTTTTCATTGGTTTTTTTAAATAATGCTAGAAAATGCTGCGCCCCCTTTGTGGAAATCTTCTTCCCCCATGACAAATTCCTCCATGGAAAGTATCCGCCACATAACCCACTCTTCTCAACCCTCCTCCCAACCAAAAAATCCCCCTGAAAACGTCTGTACACTCCCCAAAAACCATTACTATATGCAAACACTGGTCAAAATTTGTAACTTACAGCAAAAACAAAGAGAGATAAAACTCCGCAAAAAAAACCTCAAACGAGACGACGGCCAGTAGAGAGGAAAGACTAAAACAACGCAGATATTTTGCCTGTATCCAAACAAGGCGTCCTCAGCACAAGATAAAAAGAAAACTAAACTAAAAACAAATAAAAACCACCACCAATAATAATAAATACAATTGTCGCTACTTATCCACGTAGGGAAAAGAAGCTATTCGAGTTACTTCAATGTTTCTTTTTTAACGCTTCTCAATGGCTATCTCAGAATTTTGATCGTGGGAGGGGTCCTAGGGGCCCTCCAATTTCTTGGTCACTTAAAAAGGGCACTAGAACTTTTCATTTCCGTTCGAATGGGCTCTCTCGCAAAATTCTAGGACCATCGGGTCGATACGATCACCTTTGGGAAAAAGAAAAAAGATAAATAAACACGCATCCCTGATTTGTTTTCTGGCAAAAAATACAAAATTCCACATTTTTGTAGATAGGAGCTTGGAACTTGTACAGTAGGGTTCTCTGATACGCTGAACCTGATGGTGTGATTTTCGTCAAGATTCTATAACTTTTAGAGGATGTTTTCCCATATTTGCTAAAATAGGGCAAATTTTCTCAGGCTCGTAACTTCTAATGGGTAGGACTAAACTTGATGAAACTTATATACTTGAAATTAGCATTAAAATGCGATTCTTTTGATGTAACTATTGGTATCAAAATTCCTCCCAAACTTTCCTGATTATGAGCCTGTTCTGGGGTTTGTTTTTATTTCATGAAACAAGCTTGTAGTTACTCTATAAAGCTTTCTATTATTTTTTCAATGTTCATTTCTATTTACATTTGTTTTCCTATAAGCTCTTCTGTGGTTAGAATATGTTATTTACTGTTACAGTGGAACTTCACCAAGTTCAGCATATTTTTGAAATGTCGTCAAAACTAACCGTATAATTTGGCGAAAGTGCCGAGAGGTCGCTCTCTCTCAGAAATCATGTACACCAGCTGCCACGTGCCAAGCGCGGCAGAACTGTGCTAAGCTTTATGGGGAGTACTACAAGCGTTTTGGAGACTGTGACAAACGTGGCAGATTTATACGACACGCGTTCAGAGATGTGTAACAAGGTGCGGGAAGTTAGCAGCTCAGCGCCCCCTCGGAAAATACGGTATTCAAGCAGTCCGTGGTAAGGAACTGTAAGTAAGGAGCAATCTGGACCAATTTTAACCGAAGCTCTAAAAAACGGAATTTTGATACCAATAGATGTATCTAAAGAATTAAATTTTTATGCTCATTTCAATTATATAAGTTTCATTAATTTTAGTCTTACCCATTAAAAATTAACAGTCTGAGAAACTTTGCCTTGTTTTCGAAAAAAGATGGAAATACCCCTTAAAGTCATAGAATCTTAATGAAAGTTACATTATCAGATTCAGCGTATCAGAAAACTCTATTATAGGGGTTTCAAGCTCCTATGTACAAAAACGTGGAATTTTGCATTTTTTTTCCAGAAGAAAGATGACGGATGCGTGTTTATTTTATTTTTTACTTTTTGTTGTTTTTTTCCCAAGGATGATCGTATCAACCCAGCGGTCCTAAAATATCAGAAAAGGGGTAATTCGAATGGATATCAAACACTTTAGTCACCTTTTTAAGCAACCAAAACATTTGAGGCCAACTGGCCCCCCACACCCGTTTTTCCCCAAAGCTATCTGATCAAAATTTCAAGATACCCATTTTGTTCATTATAGCTGAAATATCAAATAATTATGTTTTTATGTATGAAATGACTCCCCATAGTCCGTGAGGAGAGGCCTAAGAGCTATGAAATCCCCCCATTGTTTACATATAGTATTTGTTTTTGGAATGTATACAGCCATTTATTTTTTTGGGGGGTTGCGCTTTGGGTGGATTTCTATGGGGACAATTTTCCTTGGGGAGGGAAATTTCAGGGGGGTGAATATTCTAGGGCAAATGTTAGACTGGGGGATTTGCAAGAACTACTATACGAAATTCTTTTTAAATGTCTTATATTCTCTTGACCAAACTTTCCATGCGGAGATTTTCCAGGGGAATTCTGCAGGGGCTGTTTTCCGCTGTTTTGTTTACTGAGAAATAATTTCTACGGAAGGGGGAATTTCTGGAGTGATCGAAAAACCGATGAGATATTAAATTCTTATTCAAATTAAACAATGCTAAGAAGAATTTTCCTGGCTGAATTGTCTGCAAGCAATTTTATAGAGAGAGGGAATTCTAAGCGAGGATGGAACTTTCTGAAAGGAATTTCACGGGGGGGGGTGCACTTTCTGTTGGAAGAAATATTATCGGTGGAGGTTTCCGTAAGGAGGAGGTGTATATTTTTGATTCTTCAGTTAAAACATACTTTCAGTTAAAAAAAACTTTTTTTTATTTAACCTTTAGTAGAGCCACCAATCGCTTTTTATTTCAACTAAATAAAAAAAAAAGTTTTTTGAAATGAAAGTAAGGAGCGACATTAAAACTTAAAACGAACAGAAATTACTCCGTATATGAAAGGGACTTTTCCCCCTCGACGCCCCGCTCTTTACGCTAAAGTTTTTTATTGTTTTAAAAAGTAGAGTTGCGAGAAAGAATCAAAATTTAGCGCAGGGAGCGGGGTGTCGAGGAGGGAAAGCCCCTTTCTTATACGGAGTAATTTCTGTTCGTTTTAAGTTTTAATGTCGTTCCTTACTTTCATTTCAAAAAACTTGTTTTTTTATATTTAATTTTTGAAAGTTTTTGAATTAATGCATGTCTGATTTTGGCCTAATTTACGGCGCAGAAAACAGGGCAAATTTACAGAGCAGCAGTAAATTTGTATAGCAGCAAACTAAATTTGGAGAGCACCAGAAGAAGATATTATTATTTTTTATTATATTTTCATTTAACTTTTTTGTTACTCTATTTTACTCTACAAAAACCATACAAGAACTCCCTTTCTATGCAAGTTGTGTTTTAAGCTTACCGGGGCTTAGAGAGACAACATACAAAAGAAAACAAAGAGCAGAATATGTTGAAGTAGTTTTCATGCTGTGACTGTTAGAAAATCTTTCTTGATATTTTTTATTGTAGTCTTAGCTTTGAATCTTTGTTCTCATAAAATGCAGGCTGCTTAACCAGGGCATACTAGCAACTTCATTGGTAAGCATAGTAGTATCCAAGTTTAGCATTAAAAAACTTTGCAGAAACACTGAATTTATTAATTTGATTTTCTCTCTGTTTTTTTTTTTAATTCTGCTTGAGGGACTGAGGCCAAACACAAACGTAAGAAGTTTGTATAGGCTCGATAAAAATTGACTTTTAATATACCTGTGTCAAGGTTTGTTGGAAATAATGATTACCATTCTTTTGCAAAAAAAAAACTGAAAACTTGGTACTAATAGTTTGAGTCTTTTTCCCTTTTTGGGGAAAAAGACTTTTTCTCATTTCCCTCCTTTTTTTCCGTTCAATTGTGTCTTTGTACTGATCACAAAAGAGTGTATTAACTCGACAATTTTCATTTCTAAGGAGGTCTGTTTTTTTTTGCAAAAGTTTGCTATTAGGCTACCAGAAAAATCAAGAATAAAAATAAAACAGACTGGGAAAATTCTATGATTGACGTAGTAAACGGATATAAAATTATAATATTGACGCAATAAAACGAACGATGGGTCTCGAGTATGATGGATGCAGACAGTGGGTTATGTAGATCCTTTCTTTATACGAAAAAATAAAATTGAGCCTTACTTTCCCGCAACAGGGAGGCTGAACCCACTGAATTATTCATTGATTTTATTTTTAATTTGCTCCTTAGTAGAATCTTACTGTTGTGCAAAAGTGATCCAATACAAGCCTGCCTGCATGAGATGTCGCAAGTGAGTTGGACATAAACGGCTGAAGTCTGGCGCATTCCCCCCGTAAAATTCCACCCTCACGGAAGTTGCCCCCGGGAGATTCCTCTCGTGGAAACTTTTCCTCGAAAATTCTCACCGGAGAAAATGCCCCCTGAAAAATTTCCCCTGGACGCTTCCCACCTCGAAAGTTCATTCCAAGTGTAAAATTGGGCAGCCAAAGAGATATAACTCAAGGTCGTCATTATCCAAGATTTGTCTTTTGATCATTTCAAAATTATGATGGTTTTCGGGGCAGTTCTATATTTTCGTCAGTTTTGCATCGTCGAACCGTGAAAATAAATAGAACAAAACAACTGTGCACAGCTAAAAACGTTGGGGTAAAACTTTACTTTCGTCACAAGGTTTCGAAAATACGTATTACTGCATATAGCAAGATTCTCATGGTTGCATATTGTATCTTTGTCATTGTTAGAGAAGCGCGTCCATTTTTTGGCTTTCTAAAATCCCCTTTCAATAAACTAAAAATGCGTAAAGTAGGCAGGGTTTTGAAGCCAAGGAAATGTTGGGGTTGGACAATATGAATGAATAATGACATAAAAACAATATGTAATCGTTAATCGTCAGAATCTAGCTAGCCTATATGCAGTAATTAAAAAAAAAGACTCACAAAAAACTAAAATATCCTCCCTACGAACTTTTAACACCACAGAAGATTGCCCTTGACTAACCGCAATCTCTGGGGAAAATAGAGTCGCAATGATGAAAGATGATGACCGTAACAAACAAGACTTAACCAATCAGCAAAAAGTACGTCATAAACATCAACTGACGATTCAACCAATCAGCAAAAACAGTGATGTCAAAATCAACCAATCACGGACGACATAAGCTTAACGTTAGCATAGACAAGGATAAGCTAGGTTAGGTTTAAAAACCTGCTTTTTCTCCATTTTACTCTTTGAGGCTCCAGGCCAAATAATTATTAAATAAATATAGAATACAGACCTCGCCCCGCTGCCCGCGGGGCTCATGTACTGATACGCTTCGCTCTATAGGTAATGTTAACTGTAAGCTAAATCAGACGTAGCAAAATACAGATTTTTAAACAAATTTAATCTCGAACTTTAAAACTGGGTAATCTCGGCATTTCTTCATATGAACAGAACATGGGCCTAAACGTAATACTTATTTAATCACTCTGATTCGCCGGTTCATATTTCGTCACAGGCTAATGTCACAACAGCTATTATTGCAATTGTTCAGAAACAGCTGGCTAATTTAAACTCGAAAGTGAAAGTGAACCGTCTTGGATATTAGCATTAATGGATGCGTGAGTTTTTTAAGTATCTTTCGACTTCTTTCTATACAGAAATTACCAGTGATGACTGGAATTAGTACTTAAAATATAATTTAGTTCATATTGTACAACCCAAACTTTTTCCTCGGCTTCAAACTCTGCCCACTTTATGCTTTTTAGTTTGCCCCGTGGAGGAGTAGGGTCAACCAGAAATAGATCCGCTTCTAGAATTAGCATTTCTAAGTGCTATAATATGGAAACTATGCTGCTTCGTAGCATAGTTTCCAGTTAAGACAGATTGTGACGAAAGTAAAGTTTTACCAACTTTGGGTTTAGGTCAGGGATGTAGGAAGGGCGCTAAGGATTTGGGCCCCCTGAAATTCCCATATATCAAGAATATCTGGCACTGTTTATTCGAATTTTTGAATAACGTTTATGTTATTCCCCCTTTCCCTCCCGAAAAAACCCCTTGTCCGTGCCTGGTCAGTCATATATATTATTTGGGTAGAATTTTTTTTATAACGGATGAGGAATTACCGCGGCCAATTAGTCAACGCACCATGATAAAGCTGTCAACAAAATGACATATCTAAGGGTACAAGTGCAAAGAGCGTGTCTGTTGCAGAGGTAAAGAAAACGTGCCAGCAACAAAGCTCCTGTTAGTACAACCAAATGGTGTGGTCAAAGTCACCAAAAATAGTTTACATAGTTTATTTTAGTCTTATTTTGCATCTGATCTGAATCAGAACTTGTTTTGCGTCTTACAAATTGCTGTTTTAATTGAGTAAAAATTACTTGAAGAGACTTGAAGAATACAATGGAATATGGAAAATCAAAAGTGGTTTATTATCTACCGTTAATATTAGGTCTATGCGTGGATTTTCTTTCTAGTCAAGTCGTAAGAATTCCCCATAAGCATAGAATACGACACAAAAAGAAGTATGACGATATTTTGAGTGATGCTAGTTCTTCCGAAGTAGCTCAGAATCATGAAAGGATTACGCTACTCCTGCTTGCTCCAAAAGAAATGGAGGAACACCAGTGCTATAATGTCATGAAGCTTGACGAGATAGTTCCAACAATGATAAGTGCCGTTGCATACGTTAATAAGCACTGGAATTTCCATCATTGGAAATTTGACACTATTTATGAAGATACCAATTGTTCTTCTGTAAAGGGACCCTTGGCTGCGATAGAATTTCGTGGAAAGGCCGGTAAGTTTCCTTTTTTTAAAATAAACTTTCCTAATCTGTTCCAACTTTCTTTAACATGAAATTAAAGCAGAGGGTCAAATATTAAAATGGACAATACTTTTATATAAAATTTTAAACATTAAGTACAAGGGTATCTAAAAAATTTTCTTTTATACAAAAGAAATTGCAATTGAAATCAAAGTCTGAATTTGAATAAAAAAAGGAATTGAAGATAAATTCTTAATTGTGCTGTGCTTTTGAACGTAGCTAACTAACATTGAAATAAAATGCCACGTTCTATGTTTTTGACAGGTTATTTCATAAAAAAAACAACACCTGTAATTTTTTTTAGTTTTGGAAATAAATTGAATTAATGCTTGTTGTTTTGTTTAAACTTATATAATCTTGTCCTTTTGTAATTCTAATACCTTAATAGCTGTTCTCTCGTTATTTTGTGCTCCTTTCCTCGCTGTAATTTTATGTGGGTTTTTAAAATAGTTCAAAGATCAGATAAGCCCGACTGTCCTCTACGTGACTCCTGGTCCTTCCTCCATACCCCCCCCCAAAAAAAAAACTTTTATTAACGATGTTTTTTTACAGGTATGGGAGCTGACCCCTTTGGCCCGACCTTCCCACGTAAAAAACATATTAACAATTCATTATTCCAAAGGTCATGGGAGCTGACCCCTGATCATCCCTCCAAGGCCTGATCCCCTTCATAGAACAGCTTATCAATGATATTTCATTTCAAAAATCTTGGGAGCTGATCCCTGGTCTTCCATCCATGGCCCTCCCCACAAAAAAAACAGATTTTTGACGATTTTTTATTCCAAAAAATTAAGAACTCACCACTAGCCCTCCATGGCCTGATGTACCCCCTCTAAAAAATAACTTATTAACGATATATCCCGACCCCTCCCCGCCAAAAAATATTAACGACATTTTATTACAATAGTCACGGGATCTAACCCCTGGGCCTCCCCTAATAAGAAGTTTTTCAAAGAAAAGTAAAGGCCATATCAAGCTTAACATCGGAAGAAACAGAAACCTAATATAACTCAAACTCAAAACGACCAGAAATTACTATTAAAGACTAAATCAAACCCAAAACGAACAGATATTAAATAAATAATCACAGCACAGCAAAACAGCATACAGAACGTACTAATATAAATGAATAAATCAGTCTTAAAACAATTAAAGCTTAATATGAATATGCAAATCAAGCTTAAAACGAACAAAATACTTTGCAAAATATTAAAATAAAATTTTAATATATAATTATATTAACTGTAGAAAGATCATCAGTTCGAGGTTTTATTTCACTGTAGTTTCTATATTCATTTTCAATGCTGTAACTAGTGTAAAAAAATATTTGTAGGATGATTCGTTTTCAGTGAAGCGCCAATGACACAGTAGGTTTCAGACTTTTACTGTTAGGGAAGGGGACAGTAGCCAAACTCTTGTTTATAGTGAAACTATATTTTGTATGAAACAGCCTCGAAAAGAACTAATAAAATTAAACTGAATATTTGATATATAATGATATTAATTGCTGAAAGCTCATCAGTTCAAAACTTAGTTTTATTTTAATTTTCTGTTTATTTTCAATGTTTGTAATAATAGAAATAATTTGTAGTATAATTCGTTTTCAGTAAAGCGCCAATGACGCAGTAGGCTTTAAGCTTTTACACTGAGAGAAGGTGGCATTGCCCAAACTCTTGTTTGTAGTGATTTTTTTCATTTCCAGCTTGGTTTGGATATTCAACTTAAGTCTCACTCATTTTAAGATTTGTTTATTCATTTATATTAGTAACTATTGCTTGTTTATTTGCTATGATTGTTTATTTAAATTCTGTTCGTTTTGGGTAATTTCTGGTAGGTTTGAGTTTGAGTTATTATCGGTCTCAAAATCTTCTGAACTTAAGTTTAAGATGACCTAATCTATTTTTTTTTTAATTCTTGTTCTGAAAGTTTTTATTTTAATTAATTTCTGTAAATAGGGATTTGGGAGAATATTCACTCAATGCTTTGCATAGAAATTTAATTAGAAACGATCTGATAAATCGTTAGTAAAAAAAACATTCAGTTCCAGTAAACCTATTGCTAAAAGACCTTTGATGTTAGCTGCTAAAAAGGCAAGAAGAGCATTGAAAGGATTTTCTCAGTAATTATTCTTCCGCCTAAATGAATTGGCTCATTTCGTTTGTTTTATCTCAGTCGGCTGAACTTCATTGAAGTAATGATTCTGTGACTGTTTTAAGGAACTATAATCTTAGTTTCAAAGGTCGCCTTTTATTTTTATTTTTTTATTTTTATTCGATTTGCTGAGGACGCCCCTTGGATGTAGGGTTGAAATATTCATTTATTTTTTTGCAAGTTTCAGTGTCTTAAAAAATTCCATATTGATTTACCTGCTGTTTGTGCTTCAGAACGGAAATTATTTCTTATTTGAGAGGGTTGCCCCTTCCTCAATCCTCACTCTTAACTTTCAAGTCCAAAAGTTCTTTACTTTCTTTTGATTTTAATCAAAATTAAAATTAAAGTTTTCATTTCAGTGTCCTTGGCTCTTTGAGGTTTGAGCTTTATTTAAGGGAATGGGGTCAATTATATAGAAACTAAAATTTTATTAGTTTTGAAAAACTTTGGTCATTTATACATTTTTACTACCTCTGGGAAAGCAAAGAGTGAAAAGAACTTAAATTCCAGACCGAATTCCTTGTCTATAGTCCTATGTCTTTAGTCCTTTTCGATATATGAGCGAAGTCCTTGATATATCGGCAATGTACTTCTCATTCATATTTAACGATTTTTGCGTTTGAGCAGTCTTTTTGGAAAATTCTCTCCCCTTTGTCAAAAACCTGGCAAATTTTTCCAAGGCTCTTAGCTTTTAAGGGTAACATTAAACTCAATGAATTTTATATATTTGCAATCAGCTTAAAAAGCTAATTATTTTGATACTTTAATTATTATCAGAATTCCGCTTTTTAAAGTTTCGATTGCTATTGGGCCATGTCACTCCTTACAGTTCGTCACCACAAACTGTTTGAAAATATTATTTATTTAAGATTAAACATTAAGGAAACTGAATGCAGAAAAAGAAATAATAATTTGTTACTAAATATTTCCCAATGAAATGTTTAGATGCTTCAAACTTTGCTTAAAGAAGGAGAATGCTTTAAAGAACAAGAAAAAAAAATGATGAAAGAAACAGCAGGAAACGAGGCTGAAATAAGAAAACGACAAGGCTCTAAAAACGGATACATAATTTGAAATTTGAAATTTGGTGCTATTCGATCTCATATTTAAGGCAAGTTTTGTACGGGGGAGGATGCTTAGGCATATCTTACTAGGTAATTCCCTCTATATTGTGTATATGTCACCGTGAATATCCGAAATATAGTTAATTTGACATTTACCGGTGAATGTCCAAAATTTCCTTTTTCTCTGCTTGGATTCAATTAGCTTTGCAAATCGGCTTTTTCAGTCATATGCAAGTTTTGATGGTAGAAGTTAGAGTTAGGTTAGGTTAAATTAGATTATAAATCTGAGAAATGGCTTGAAAGTCTAACCTAACCTGTCACCATCAAATCTTGCATAAAACTGAAAAAATTGACTGGTGACGCTGCATACAACACAAATGCACTTAAGAGGAGCGTAAAAAATAAAAAAGAAAAACAAAAAGGGGACGAAGAAAAAGAACACGTACAATTCTTGACAATTTCAGACACTTTAGAACTTTTTTTTTTTTTATCAAAAATAAAAACATTTTCCAACCAGCTACTAAAGGGTTCTCCTTATGAATTACTTAAATCTAATGATGTGTTGTGTGAAGCGCGGGAACTTGAGCTGCCTGTCCCCAGCAGTTTAAGGCCTATAGGCCGGCCAGTATCAATACGACTCTTCAAACTCACTCGCGCTCCCTTCTGCAAATTACATAAATATGACTGAATCAACCCTTTACCCATTGTCTTCTTCATGCTCTAGTATCAAAAAGTTTGTGGTAACGACCTCTAGTAAGGAGCGACCCGGCTCAATAGTAACCGAAACTCTAAAAAAATAGAATTTTGATACCAATAGTTACATCAAAAGAATTGCATTTTAATGCTGATTTTAAATATACAAGCTTCGTCAAGTTTAGTCTTACCTATTAAAAGTTAAGAGCATGAGATAAGTTGCCTTATTTTAGAAAATAGGGGGAATCACACTATCGCATTCAGCGTATCAGAGAACCCCACTATAGAAGCTTCAAGCTCTTATCTACAATAATGTGGATATTAGTATTTTCTGCCAGAAGAACGATCACAGGTGCGTGTTTATTTGTTTGTTTGTTTTTTTTTTCTTTTTCCCAGGGGTGATCGTATCGACCCAGTGGTCCTAGAATGTTGCAAGAGGGCTCATTCTAACGGGAATTAAAAGCTCTAGTGCCCTTTTTAAGTGACCCAAAAAATTGGAGGGCACCTAGGCCCCCTCCCACGCTCATGTTCCCCAAAGTCACCGGATCAAAATTCTGAGAAAGCCATTTTATTCACCATAGTCAAAAACCCTAATAACTATGTCTTTGGGGACGACTTACTCTCCCACAGTCCCCGTGGGAGGGGCTGCAAGTAACAAACTTTGACCAGTGTTTACATATAGTGAAGGTTATTGGGAAGTGTACAGAAGTTTTCAGGGGGATTTTTTTTTATTTGGGGGGGGGGGGTGAGGAGAAGTCAGGGGGAGGGGGGTACTTGGGAGGATCTTTCCATGGAGGAATTTGTCATGGGGGAAGGAAATTTCAATGAAGGGGGTGCAGGATTTTCTAGCATTACTTAAAAAAACACTGAAAAAGTAATTATGAAATTTTTTTAACTGAAAGTAAAGAGCAGCATTAAAATTTAGAAGTACGAAAATTATTACACATATGAGAGGTTCACCTCATCGTAATACCTCGCTCTTTACGCTAAAGTATTTTTAGTAATTTCAACTATTTATTCTACGGCCTTTGTGATTCAGGGGTCATTCTTAAGGAATTGGGACAGAATTTAAGCTTTAGTGTAAAGTGTGAGGTATTGACGAGGGGGTGAACCCCTCTATATATGTAATAAAAACATACGAATATAGAAGTTCGTTACATAAGTTAATTCGTAAGTTACGTATATTTTTTATTAATGAAAGTATTCGTAAAATATCAAAAGTTCTAGTTGCCTTTTTAAGTAATTAAAAAATCGGAATGCAACTAGGCCTCCTCCCCCGCTCCTTTTTTCTCAAAATCTCCCGACTAATGCTATGAGAAAAACATTTAGCCAAAAAAAATTAATATGCAAACTTAGTTTTAATTATTTATGTACGGAGAGCCAAAATCAAAACATGCATTAATTAAAAAACGTTCAGAAATTAAATAAAAAAAGTTATTTTTTTTACAGAAAGTAAGTATCAACATTGAAACTTAAAACGAACAGATATTCCTCCGTATATGAAGGCTTTTCCTCCTCAACGCCCTGCTCTTTACGCTAGAGC
>NC_088871.1:4743755-4949480 GCF_032884065.1 Artemia franciscana
TTGAATAAAGGCGTGTCGCATTTATGGAGATGGAACATGGAGATCTAATTAACATAAATCAGTACATTATTTCAAGACTGCCAGGGAGGAAGGATGAGGTCTTAAAGAATGTCTGTAAGTGGCATTAGTACCTTGATATACTGTAGGACGGAAATCGTGGGGCAACTGACGGTCCTGCCAATCTAGTTTCCTGCCAAATAAAAGGTACAAAATGATCGAGCCCTTATTAGCAATTTACGTAAATTAGCACTGTGAAGATGGAGATGAGTCTGTATTGAGTGAAGTGAATACAGATTGAATGTGAAAATTATGAGAGTAAAGCAGGAAATGGAATAGGGAACACTGGTGCTATTGGAACATCAGGCCCCTCAGGACCCACTCTTCAAGCGATTGTAGTAGGTAATTTACATCTGCGTTGGGTCTGGGGCAGCATATGTGGCACCAGCACCTGGTCGTACGTAATGAGAAATTCGAGGGAATTAAAAGGGCTCGATGGAGAGATAATGAATTAACGCGTGTAGTACATATGGAGATGGAACACGGAGATCTGATTAACATAAATCAGTACATTATTTTGAGACTGCCAGGGAGGACGGATGAGGCGGTAAAGAATGTCCGTAAGCGGCATGAGTACTTTGAGATACTGGAGGACGTAAGTCGTTGGGCAACTGACAGTCCTTCCAATCTAGTATTATTGCCAAATAAAAGGCACAGAAGTATTGAGCCTTTATTAGCAAGCAACACAAATGAGCACTGTGAAATTTGGAGATGAGGGTGTATTTTGAAACCTTCCCGAGATTGCAATTCCACAGTTTGAAGGAGCGACCCTAGAAGCAAGAGCCTTCAGGACCACCGCTCTTCTTGCTACGGAAGGGAAAATGTCTGTTGATACACTCTTTAGGGAGTTCTCGACAGATACCTCAATTATGCATGGGAGGAGCGTATGACTTGCAATGATGGAAGAGGTCGGGGAAGGTCTGGTAAAAAAAAACAACCTGCCAAAGTCAAGCGAAGAGTGCGAAGGGAGAGACAAAAAGGTAATAGATGTTGTTTAGCTATAGGAAATTTTTAAGCACAGGGAAAAAGTTTGCTTAGACGCGATCTTAAATGTCAATGGGCTTCAAAGAGAAAAGGAGACTCTCGCAACCACTGAAAAGAAGGCGCTTCTTAACGAGTACAAGGTTTTGTTCGAAGAATAAGGAAGGATTAGTCCCTTCAGCAAACAAACTAGGGATAGAGGTGACACGTCTTTTTTCGCCCGAAAACTCTTTTGATGAGAATTTAACCCCCAGCTGGATTCTATTAGATATTCTACCATCAAAGAAAATTGGCTACTCTGTTTAATTTCTTCATTGGTTGCTATGAAGCTGCCAGCTGCTTAAAACCATGTAGAATGACCCTGGTCATAAAAAACCTGGGCCCTGGCTTACCAGGAAAGAAATTTCGGCCAATTACTATTGCAAGTTGCATTCTGGACTTGTATTCAAAAATTTTTGCCAATAGGCTTAATGCCTATGAGTTGTTGAGTGGGACACAAAGTAGATTTGTGAGGAGACCTGGCTGATTCGGAAATCTATATACTGTTAGAGCACTGATCAAAGCAGCGTGATAGCAGAAACGATTTATAGCCATTTGGGCGACAAACTTAGCAAAAGCGTTTGATGCTGTGCATCACAGTAGTGTGCAGAGGGCATTGAATCGCTTCAAGCGAGGGAACATTTGTGTAGAATTGTTGACAACCTTTACTTGGACGTGGAATCACGGCTGAGAGTTGGAAGGCAGCAATTAGGCCACACTTATATGCGAAATGGTATCATATAGTGGAACCTCTCTGTCCGCTCCTGTTCAACCTGGTAATAGAAGACTTCCTTCCCACCGTGAATTAAGACCCAACCGTTACTCAGGGCAGTGGATTCATATATGGTGGATTAAAAGTTGCAGCCATAGAATATACTGATGATTTGTTATTAATTAAGGAGTCCCATCATGGGGCTCAATGGTTAATTGCTGGGTTGACTGTTTTTTGTAGGAGTCAACACCTACGGTTCAACCCAAGCAAATTTCAATCTTTGTGTCTAGAATGGCAGGGAAAAGCCAAGAGTCATAAAGTCTTTGGGAATTTCATTAGGTCTTCTGGATATAGAGTGCAGGGGTTCTCGGTGGGGAAAGGCTTTGTACGTCTTCTGGTCTTTATTCTGACTGGGGCTCTGAGTTATCTTGGGACTCAGATAAAGCCGGAGGGAAACTGTGAGGTCAAAGAGTCCAAGTTCGCATCTTCGCTGGCTAAGCTAGCAAGGGTCTCCCACTATCACGTATCTCTGACAGACCTAAAGATAAAACAGATAGAGCGGTACGATATGTTCTCGTGCTCTTTCGTGAAGAAGTCTTGCACCTTCCTGAATCAACTGCTACCAGTTATCTATACACAAAAACCAGGGATGACGGGCTTGGCCTGCCTTGTAATAAACGAAAGAGTTATGAAATTCATAATGGGTCAGTTGCGTACGCTTCAGATCTCATGGGACCTATGGATTATTGCACTGGCATATACCCAGTTGAAACAACAATTGCAGGGCCGTATTGACTAGTTTAAAGATCGTAATTGGCAACAGAAATTCTCCCATACCTGGCAGGGTCACGGGGCAGATTCCTTCAAAGCAAATCCTATGGCCAACTTTTTGCTTCCAGGCCAAATTTTTTTTCATGGGATGAGCCTATAATCAGGCTTTGCAATTGTAGACACAACTATTCCCGAAAAGACACATTCAGTATAACACTTATCCTACCACAAAAATGTGCAGACGCGGTTATCTGGGGATACCTCCGGGAATGCTATTTGTTACATGGTACTCAATAGCTAAAGCCGATTATTGTAATTTGTAAGGAAGGGGTTGCCTAAGTGGTGGATGTGACGGTGGCTTATGACTACACCGAAGCTTTTAGATAAGCTGCTGAAAAGAGAGAAAAAAGTACAGTGCAGTGTTCTCACTTCTTGATACACTCCTGGGCTAGGAGAAATTAAAGATGTTGAGAAAATCTGATTGTTTTTGGGGCACGGGGTGGCTGGAGAATATCTAATTCGAAACTTGACACAGTAGTCAAATTAAGTCGTAGTTTCGCAAAAGTTAACATCATGCAATAAAGGAATCGATCATTATGTTAAGTTGCATAGCAGCGCTCAAAGACAAAGTTCCCAAAACGGCAACACCAACAACGCACTGTCCCTCATGATTAGTGTAAATGTGTATATGAGTATGAATGTTGTGAATGATGGGCCTGCATTGGGAAGAAATGTAGGAGGTGTAAATAGAGGTGCATGATGAGACTGCATTGAGAACCTTGCAGAAGGTATGAATTGTTGAAAAAAGCGACCCCTGGGAAGCCGAAATATTTTTTTAATGAGTGATATCCTTTATTGTATTTGTGTGTGGATTAAGATTGCCCAAGAGTTACAGAGTACGCTTGCTGTGTCAACGAGGATTGCTCTAGAGTTTAACTGCAATAAAAGATGATCGCAAATCCAATTCAAGACCTCTGGATGTTGGAAAGACTTATTCTGCAATAGACCTGTTCCGCTAGACCCAACAAGCCGGATACGAGATTTCCTCCGCTCCAATATATGGTGACCACCCAGGACAGGGCTGGATGCAAGGAGAGTTTTGGGCGTGAGTGCCCATGGCTTCGTGACAGTCTCGCTGCGATAAGTCTTCACCTGGAAGAGCAGGGGTCCTCAACTGTCAAGCCTGCAGCCAGGACAGGGCTAGATGTAGATATATGGGTTTTGGAAAGTAAAGCCAGAACCTGGCTTCCGGAGAGCAGAATTGACAGGGCAGTCCTCTAGGAAGGGAGGAAATGGCCAGTTTCAACTCACCTAACTGGTGGCTTTGTAGGACTTTTTTCTGCATGATTTTGAGGTTTTCTTTCCTATATGTGTTCTTTTCTAAAGTAAGAGTTTGGAAGATACGGTCCACTC
Source organism: Artemia franciscana (assembly GCF_032884065.1). Classification (NCBI taxonomy): domain Eukaryota; kingdom Metazoa; phylum Arthropoda; class Branchiopoda; order Anostraca; family Artemiidae; genus Artemia; species Artemia franciscana. Next base: position 4,747,729 of record NC_088871.1, read on the forward strand.
TTTGTGAATGGACCGAACTAATAATAATAATAATTTATTTGTAACCCACTTGAAACAGTGGAGTATAAAACAAACATACAGAAAAAACAACAACAAAAAACAACTTCTAATAACACATTAAAGTACTGTAGAAAACATTTTAGAAGACCATAAAAAGGGTTAATAGTAAAATGTGTCGAGTCGAATAGTTTCAGGTGTAGCACTTTAAGTTTATTTAATAAATTTGGAGCCCCAAAATTTGTTACCATATCACTGTTCTTGTACTAGGGAGGAAGATACAACAAAAATCGGAGGAAACGAAAATAAGATGACTTGAGAGCCTTTAAATCTTTTCTTTTTAAAACAGGATACATTCCAGAAAGATATAAAACCGAGTGATGACAAAAGCAAGAATAAATTTGTGAAAGGGCTTTGCAGTTGTATTTCCCCCTGTTAGCAACAATTTTAGAATAACCCACTTGAAGTTTAACCTTAGCATCAGAAACAATTTTATTACAAAAACAGACTAAATTGTTAGTAAGTGTAATGCCCAACCAACTTAAAGAAGTCACGCACGGAATGCTAAATTCAGAACAATTAAGTCTAGAAGATTGGTTAGGAGAAGGACCAAAATGAAGAAATTCACATTTATCAGGGTTAAGGGTTAGACCTACATTCGAGAAAGCAGTAGAGATAGAGCAAACAGAAGCCGAAAGCCCAGATTTAGTTCTACTAATGAGAAGAATATCGTCTGCATAAGCAGGATATGATACTTTTGAACTGCCTAAAACGCAAGCTGTTGGAAGACTATTTAAAATATCAGCAATACAAATTTTGAAAATTGATGGAGATGAAACTCCACCTTGTCTCACACCTTGTATTACGGAGATCTTTAAAATAGAAGGATCAGAGGGAGAACATTTAATATGAAGGAAAGAATGACCATACCAAAATTTTAATAAAGAAACAATAGAAACATTCACTCCACATTTGAGCAAAGAAAACAGGGCTTGGGAGTGAACTACAGAATCAAAAGCCTTAGATAGATCTAAAGAACAAAATAAAGATCATAGCCCTTCCCGGAAGCATCAGAAAGTAGAGTAGAAAGAACTTAAGCGGCATGCTGACATCCCAGACCACGCTGAAAACCAAACTGGTAAACTCCAAAATTTATATTATCTGCTATAGAAGGGAGAAGAAAATACTCAAGGACTTCGCTTAAGGTACAAGAAACAGTGACAGGACGATAAGATGAACATGAAAATGCATCTTCTCCCCTTTTTAAAATAGAAGTAACTGTGCCACACAAGAAACTGTCCGGCACGATAGAACAACACAAACACATTTGAAAAAATAGCTGTAAAGGCGGCATGGTTTGCCTTTGGAGGTTGTCGAGGCAGAGAGTGTTCGAATTTTTAAGAGTGCATTAGTAAATACGTCTTTTTATTTAGACGCTTTTGTTGTGTAGTGTCTTGTTATTTAGAAGTTTTTGCTATTTAGTTTGTTGTTGTCAATTGACTTTAGATTAGTATTATGATTTTTTGTTTTTTATTTTTGCGACAAGCATTGATGCTTACCGCTATTCGTAATAATAGATAAATAAATTAAAGGGGGGCAATCAGGTTTTAAATGATTCACTGATATTCCATCGGTGTTAACTGACATAGACTTAAGCCTTTTAATAGCGAGATAAATTGAATCAGCAGATATCGGTAATATATCCTGCTGAGCTAGAGCAGACGGTAGCATACGTTACAAAACACCTTAAAAATATGAATGAACTGCATAATTAATCCAGAAAAATAGCAGTTTCATGCGATTCCCAAGCTGATTTAGAAATATAAGTGCCAGGACTATCACTAATAATTTTACTAGAATTAAAACATTCTTCCAATCACTTGAATTTGATGGAAAATCAAGACCCCGAAATCGAACTGCACGAAGGTATTTCTTATTAGCAGATTTAGTGCGATTTTTAATACTGAAAACAATACCAGAAGCAGGCCTTCCACATTCTGACCATATACGTAACCGTAACTTTGCACGGTTCTTAATCGACTTCAACTCGGAATCATTATTCCACACTGGTTGACGAGTCCCCAACCTAACTCGTTCACAAGGGAGGGACAGCACAAGACTCAGCGTTTTTCAAACACGAAATAATTTGAGAATATTACAGGTTAATATCGGCAACCACCTTTTTCACAGGCACTTGTGTCTGGAGCAAATGAAACGGAATACGAATAGAACTAAGTAGTGTAGCAAGTGCCACACTGTAAAGGGCAATATTTCCACGATTCCAATTATACTTGTCGAAACACCGTGAAGGCTTAGAAATAGAAGAATATACAGGAACATCAGATAGGAAAAACGTAAATGACATAGGCATATCATCAATGTCTTGTTCATCCGTAAGGACATGCACTTTAGAATTACTGAGACTTGGCGAACAGATTACATGGTCAATATTTTATAAGCTTCCTGAATGATGAATGTAAGTATAAGACTGATCCTTTGGCACGATTTTTGAATCAGGAACTTAATCTAACAAGCAGTCAGTTCAACCGAGTTATCTAAAATATTGCAGTTCAAGTCACCAACAATCAGATATATAAGTTCAGAATCAGCGAATTGCTTCACAGCTGAGCATAACGACGAGCAAGCTTTAGCGAACCGAGTCATAGAATCAGTTCCGCGTGCATTATGTGGCAAATAAGTGTTAATTAGAACAGCATTGCCTAACTGGATGACAAGAAAATGATCGTTCGAGGATAAGTAAGTGGGATTTGGACCACTTAATCTCCGCTTCACAAAACATGCAAGCCCTCCAGAGGGCCTGCAAAATGTCGTGCGGGCATTAATAAGAAATAACTGATGTGATGTACTTCGTTGTAGGAAACTGGAACTGGTGGAAGAGAGCAAGTGTTCTTGTAAGTAGATTACATAAGAAAACTAGTTTTTTTAACTGAAAGTAAGAAGTGACATTAAAACTTAAAACGAACAGAAATTACTCCGTATATGAAATGGGTTGTCCCCTCCGCAATCCCTCGCTAATTACGCCAAAGCTTTTAATTGTTTTAAAAAGCAGAATTGTGGCAAACAGTCAAACTTTAGGGTAAAGAGCGAGGGATTGTGAAGGGGACAACACATTTCATATGCGGAGTAATTTCTGTTCGTTTTAAGTTTTAATGTCGCTCCTTACTTTCAGTTAAAAAAACTAGTTTTTTTATGCAATTTCTGAACGTTTTTAAATTAATGCATGTTTGACTTTGGCTCTCCACACATACATTGTTAAAATAAAATTTGCATATTAATTCCTTTTTTGGCTCGATGGCTTTCTCTTAGTTTTGATCAGACGATTTTGAGAAATAAAGGATGGGGAAGGAGGTCTAGTTGCCAGGCAATTTATTGGTTGCATAAAAAGGCAACTATAAATTTTAATTTTTAACGAATTTTTTTATTAGTAAGAAATATACGTAACTTAAGAATTAACTTACGTAACGAACTTTTATATCCTTAAATTTTTATTTATGTATATGAGGGAATTTGCACCCTCTTTAACACCTCGCTCTTTACACTAAATCGTAAGTTTTGTCCCAATTCTTTAAGAATGACCCCTGAATCAGAAAGGCCGTAGAATCAATAGTTGAAATTACTAAAAAATACTATAGCATAAAGAGCGAGGTATTTATCTCCTTCTAAATACTTCGCTCTTTATGCTAAAGTATTTTTAGAACCCCTCATATTCGTAATAATCTCTGTTCGTTTTAAGTTTCAATGCTACTCCTTACTTTCAATTGAAAAAAAACTTTTCCATGTTTATTTTTATATTGTTTTTTTTCTAGTAATTTTAGAAAATCCTGCGCTCTTTTCATTGAATTTCTGTTCCCCCATGACATATTTCTCCAAGTAAAGATCCTCCCACATAGTCCCCTCCCCTCAACCCCACCCCCAAAACCCAAAAAATCCCCTAAAAACGTCTGTAGACTTCCCAATAACCATTATTATATGTAAACACTGGTCGAAGTTAGCAACTTGCAGCCCCTCCCCCAGAGACTGTGGAGGAGTAAGTCATTCTTAAAGTCATTGTTATTATGGTTTATGACTATGCGGAACAAAATGGTTATCTCAAAATTTTGTTCCTTGACTTTGGAAAAAAATGAGCGTAGGAGGGGGCCTAGGTGCCCTCCAATTTTTTTGTCACTTAAAAAGGGCAGTAGATCTTTTCATTTTCGTTAGAATGAGCCTTCTTGCGACATTCTAGGACCACTTAATCGATACGATGACCCCTGGGGAAAAAAAACAAACAAACAAATAAACACGCACCCGTGATTTGTCTTCTGGTAAAAAATACGAAATTCGACATTTTTGTAGATAGGAGCTTGAAAATTTTGCTATAGGGTTCTCTGATTCTATGACTTTTAGGGGTTGTTTTCCCCTATTTTCTAAAATAAGGCAAATTTTCTCAGGCTCGTAACTTTTGATGGGTAAGACTAAACTTGATTAAACTTATATATTTAAAACCAGCATTAAAATACAATTCTTTTGATGTAGCTATTGGTATCAAAATTCCTGTTTTTAGAGTTTTGTTTACTATTGAGCCAGGTCGCTCCTTACTACATCTCGTTACCACGAACTGTTTGACTACATCGCAATCATTTATGAGCTCGTCGATCACAGAGGCTTTATTCTTAGTGCCATTGATATTAAAAGAGAGTTAGGATATCAAGCGAACCATCACTTGGCAGCAGAAATCAGTTTTTTAAGGACTTGACATTTTAGGCTAAACGACACATGCGAAAAACCACAATTCACACATTTCGCAGGGAGTTTACAGGGAGAGTCTTTCGTAGAGACATGAGGCCCTGAGCAGATTGTACACTTTGGATTTGAACTGGAACAAGCGGACTGGATATGGCTGGAGGATCTACACTTGCGACATTATCTAGGTGGAGTCAGGAACTCGGAAACTCAAATAAGCTCATAGCCAATTTTTAGTCCTGTTTTTAGCAGCCGAGCCTTAGAGAATACATCTGTAAACTCAATCTTGAAAACTGTAGAGGCACCAAGATGACTAGCTGATGCTATGCCTGGCTCACTGCAGAATTGGTTAACATCAAAGTCAAGAGAAATTTCTTTGGCAGTTCCAAGTATTTTTTGTGACAATCTTAGTCGCACAAGATGTTACTGTGTTTTTAATCGAAGAGCAAAAGTCATTCAATCCAGATTTGTCTCTATGAACAATCAGTTGGCCTTTTTTTGCTTTTACGCTACTAACACATTCATGAACAGTAACTTTATCTAGCATTTCTTTTCTTTTAATTGGATTGTCAAGTGAAGCAGGGATGTTGGAAACCACAATAGTTGCTAGGACATTTGGTTCAAAGTTGAGGAAGGGGCGGAAAATGGTTATCATAAACTTCCGCACGAAACGCAACAGCATAAAGGACTTTTTCCATTCGCGTGAGCTTCGAGGATAGATGTGAAAACATCAGGCCAGGAACCGAAGGAACTTCATTAGCTGACAAGATAACATACGTAGATACGTTTAAATCTTCAGAATCACATTTTGCCAGCAGCTAAAGAGTATCACGTAAATTACTCTGTCTAGACTTATTTCCTGCAAGTCTTGGGCAAATTTCTCCACGCAAAACTTTGTTCCAAAAAGTAGACTTTGCAGCCGCAACAGCAGCTGCATCGAAGAATTCCAAGGCATGCCAAATAATAAGATCATCATCAACACCATTATTTTGGCTAAACAGTAAAAAGTTCAGAACTGGCAAATAAACCATTTTTCCACTTGCCATTATTCCAGAGCGATTACAAAATGTCCGTTTGAATAATCCTTTCTCAAATGAATAACGTCACAAGCAATTATCAAGGGCAAAAATTAGTCTTATCTTATCTAAGTCCGTATCCAAGCCGGTTATTACAATTGTAATGATTTGGCTTAAGAACTTTCACTAATACATACTGCTAATTGAATCTTTTTCTTCACAGTTCTGCAGTTATTAAGTCAGTAAATACCAGGGGATTTAATGTGAATAGTATTTACATAAATGTTCGGATTATAAGTGTCTCTAGGGAAAATCATCCAGGTAGAAGCCTTACTTTATTGAGAGTTGATTATCCAGAAATAATGTGTTCACACAACTGGATCGATATTTGTTTGAGATTTATCCCTACCAGCTAGCTGGTTTGTTATTAGCTGACTCTCAAGGCTTTTCAGTAGTTACCAAGGAATGCCCGCTTTAGTGGGAGGAAGGAATTATATTAATGAAGCAGGAGGTATAGATGGATCAGCGTTCTGCGCGGACACTCTTCCTTAGGTATAGCTTAGGAGTAGATTAGATTGCAGCCTGGGAAAAATTATAACGCACAAAATTGCCTGTTTGGCCTCGTTATCTAATTAGTGACGCACACAAATGGATTCAAGAGATTCCCACAATCCCTATCTGCTGTTTAGCGAACCCACTAACTGGAAAACGGGCCTGGTAGCATCTGCGTGGAAAGAAGACTGTTTTGAGCGTAACTCTAGTTGGACATTGTGGAGTGCCATGAGAGGTGTTGCATAAGTGGGAGATGGTAAGTCGGCAATCAAATACCGCTACCTTTATGGCCACTCGACTTTCTCAGTGAAGCGGAGGCAAAACCCTTTGGGGAGTTGTTTGCGGTGTCAAGGGAGTCTGGCCGTGGGTGGCATTCTCGATCCGCGCTGAGGATAGAGCCAAATGGGGAGTTCGACTGGGGCGGTACATCTGTCAAATGATGAAGCAGGTGTCCTAGGGCCAGATCAAGGAGGAAAGAAACCTCCCGTAGAGCAAAAGAGCAAATGCTGGCTTGATCCCGACTTTCCCTACGAGTACGGACTGCGAAAGCGGTGCCTATCGATCCTTTTGGCTTTAAGAGTTTTAAGTAAGAGGTGTCAGAAAAGTTAACAAGGGAATAACTGGCTTGTGGTGGCCAAGCGTTTATAGCGACGTCGCATTTAGATCCCTCGATGTCGGCTCTTCCTATCATTACGGAGCAGTATTTGCCAAGTATAGGATTGTTCACCCACCTACAGGGAACGTGAGCTGCGTTTAGACCGTCGTGAAACAAATTAGTTTAACCCGATAGAACTTTAATGCCGTTACTACAGTAATCCCGCAAAGAACGAGAGAAACCGTGGGTTCAGACATTTGGTTTTGCACTTGGTCAAACGGCCAATGGTGCAAGGTTATGTCCATGTGATTATATCTGAAAGCCTCTGAAGGTAAAATCTGTGCTGGAGTTCACAACGGTACCTTGCGCTCGGACTCACTGGTGGCTAAACGTAACCTGGTCCCTTAGCTTTTAGCAATGGGTCCTAGTACTTGGGAGCCTAGGTTCGGTGGCTACTTGCCTTCGGGAGATGGCGATAGGGCGTATTCACCGTCGAATAAATCCAATATTCCATAAGGTCGAATACTAAAATCACTTGTAGACAACTTGGGTACTGGTCGGGGTGTTGTAAACGGTAGAACAGTAATTTACACAGCGATCTGCTGATACTAAGCCAGCGAAGTCCCCAAAATTCACTTGAATCAATTCAGTGTTGGTCATGAGGCGCGTGTTTGTATATAAGAGAGTCACGACTAAAGAAAAGAAGGACTGAGAAAGAAAAATAAAGGGGTCAACCTAACCCATTGGCTGGGTGATGGATCTTAGGTTGACTCGGGCGAGAGTGTCAAGACTTAGGGAATTTCTTCACACGGGCAGTGAACAGGAATAAAAGTATGACTTATTTTCTTTATTTTGATCTTCTTTGGTGACCTTCGGGCACCCACACTAGATATTGAATCAAGCAAATCGTGTGATAAGTTGCAGTCTTTGGTTGTAGAGTTTTGTGTATGTCTCCCTGAGTGCACTTGTGCAGACAGGGGGAGTTTTTTCCAAAAGAAGGTTAAGGCTAAAGGGCTCGACTGAATCCGTTGATTTTTGAATTAAAATAAAATAGTTATGGGCATCAAGTTATAGCTAATTTTAGAAAAAGCTTAGACAGATAGTCCAATCAGATGAGAAAAAAGATTTCCTCTCTTATTTGGATTGTATAAAAAGGAGGTTAGTTCGTTTGTAAATAGATATGTCTATTTCTTATCCGTCCATGCATAAGTGCTAGGGCAATAGAACCAAGGTAGATATGCATAGAGCTAATATAGTGATAGAACCTATAGTTTTCCAAGATTTTGATTAATTTGGCTTGGGTAAAAGGAGGAAATATGCGGGTGCTTCTCTTGTTGGACCAATTGACGTTCAGAGGTGCCATCAAGGGGGGGGGGGGCAGGGTAAAGAGCAAATGCCCACCCTAGAATTTCCAAGGAGCTCAGACTTCCACCACAAAGGGCCCTTTGCCGGCCATAATAATTACGTTATTTACTATTAACCATTGCAAACTTTGAAAGTAGGTTAGATACATAATAAAATTCTCAAGTTTTGTCAAATACCCATTTCCTAGATGATTATTTTAATATTTCAAATTCTGAATATTTGCAGTAATTCCTCTAAGTTGACAGATTAAAATATGTCAGTTCCTGGCGAAGGTTCAAAAGTTTATTTCCTTGTTTTAGTGAATATAAGCCACCGTTTTAGATTACTTGAGTCAATTCTTAGTCTGTTTCTGTCCTCGTCTTATGTACATATACTGTATTATATGTGTAAATAAACCTTTTTATACTCGACACATAAACCTTATGAAAGTTAGAGACGCTTGACATCCCCTACCGGTCAAACCCCAGATTGTAGGCCAACGCCACCATAAGACTCTAAAGAAAATCATAGAGAAAGTCACACTTTACAGAGAGAAGTAGAAGACTTTACACCATTAAGCTTATTAATCTAAGGTATTAATAGACAACAGCATTAGTTAGTATAAGGTCATCCTAAGGATTGGGATTGGAATGACAAAATTGATTGTGATCTTGTCGATTCATCATATTATTTTTTTTGTTATAATGAGCTTGTCAGGAGCTCAAAAGTGGGAATTAGCAGCCTTGAAGAAGGAGAAAGAGGCAGAAAAACAGTCTCCTCTCTGTAGATGGATTAAGAAACAGAAACCGTCACCATGCGAACCGGTTTAACGAGTAAGTGCGAGTTTGTGTTTCTGTTCTTTTGGGTTTCAATTTTCTGTGCCATTCACAGTTTTGCGGACTAAAAGAACTTAATTTGGGTGGCAGGGGATGTGTTCTTATCACACTTGGTATCTACCAAGTGACATATAGCAATCGCAAATTCTGTCGGTCTGTCTGTCTGTCCCGGTTTTGCTACTTTAGGCTCTTCTAGGTCAGCTAGGACGATGAAGTTTGGCAAGTGTATCAGAAACCAGACCAGATTAAATTATAAATTGTTGTTTACCCGTTTTGACCATCTGGGGGTGGGGTGGGGGGATGGTTAAATCGGAAAAATTAGAAAAAATGAGGGATTTTTAACTTACGAACGGGTGATTGGATCCTAATGAAATTTGATGTTTGAAGGATATCGTGTCTCAAAATTATTATTTTAAATCCTGACTGGATCCGATGACATTTTGGGGAGTTGGGAGGGGGGAAACCTAAAATCTTGGAAAACGCTTAGAGTGGAGGGATTGAGATGAAACTTCGTGGGAAAATAATAATAAGTCTCAGATATGTGACTGACATAACTGTAACGGATCCGCTCTCTTTGGGGTAGTAGGGGGGGGGGTTGAGGTTTAATTAAAAAAAATTGGAAAAAATTAGATATTTTTAATTTACGAAGGAGTGATCGGATCTTAATGAAACTTGATGGTTGGAAGGATATCGTGTGTCAGAGCTCTTTTTTAATGCTGACCGGATCAGGTGACATTGGGGGGAAGCTGGGGGGAGATCTTAGAACATCCTGAACTGTACATAATTGACCTTTCAGTTCATCAAGATGGTCAAGCTGTTATTTTATTCATAATTTAAATTAAATAGAAATGTTCAATTAATCACTATCTCCTTCATCATTAATTTATATTGGACATTAAAAAGCCTCAAGAAACTGGGATTTGTCTTCAGTTAACTCAGAAAGGAGGCAATAATTTCAAATGTTTAAACACCATGGAATATGAATTTAAGTAGATGATGGGAACATTTTCAAGTACTAATGCTTCTTTGTACTTTTTTTAAATTAATTTTTTTTTGGTGGGGAGAGAGTTCCTTATGCAAACAGAATAACGATCTTCCCAAGACATTCTTGGCCAACAGGGCATATATTATCTCATTTGCTGAGATTTGCTGATTATATCTCATTTGCTGTCATTTTTGACAGGAGCAGGTTGTGAGCGAGCTGCCCAATCATTATCTTTCTTAGTTAGGCTCAGAAACAGCTATGGCAGAATCATAAACGCATTTTCTGGACGGGTGAGAATCAACCCAAAGACTCATGAACTACGCGTTTGACCAGGAATACTTTATCTTCAAATATCTTCCAAATACTAAATATCTTTAATCAGAAAACTAGCCTATTAATCATACACTGGTATTCAATATCTTTATATTTTTTCAGAGCTGTTCATTAAATTTAAAAAAAATGCCTGATCCTTCCTCAGGCTCATGTAAAATTATTTGAAAACCACGCTACTGCTTGTCAGCTTACTGGCTTCGTTCCCAGCGAGTCTACTGTACTGCAAAAGGGCAGTTACCGCGCAATAGCGGCAGTGGTAGCACCTGAAAAATCGTCGCCTGGAACAAATCCGCCCTAATATCATAATAACATGAACATAATCCCTGTTCTTTTACATGTCCAATGGGATTTTCACTTATAGGGGTTTAACCCCTAAAAGATAACAACAAATACCTATCTGGCCACGTGTCACTTGAAACGACATAAATAACTGCGAGAATAACAACATTGGTCACTTTATGTCAGTGTAAGCAAACCGTGAATTGCTTAACTGATTTTTAGAGGCAGCAGTCAGTAAAATTTGTATTGTGTGCATTCTAAGTAACAAATACCGGGTAATACAATATTTTTTTTTGGGGGGGGGGGAAGGTTTAGAATGATTGTAAAGGGCTCTTTACAGGAGAAGTTTATATTCAGAAATAAGAAAATATGTCCTTTAATTTTGATGAATAATTTTTAAATAATACACCTGTAGAATTTAAAAATTCCTAGTCTGATGAAATATATTCCTTAAAAGTGTTGAGTTCTAGGGCCCAAAAAAAAAAAAAAAAGAGAATAATAATATATAGATTAAGAATCCCTTGAAAATCTTGTCAGAACTTTAGAGTTTTGTCTAGTCACAATAATGTCGGCCACTTTTTACTTATCAAAAATTGGTTGATCCCTACCAACCAGACCATTGTACGAACAACCCTCCATTTCCGTTGCGTTCTCTTTAACCATGGTTGCCTAAGAGCTCGACAATTTTTTCTCAATCATTACTAACGATCTTGTTAAAATCCCCATTGACTCAAAGGATACTATGTCCGGGTATAGTTTTGAAGACAAGAGTTCAGTCTTTATAATGCACCTCTTTTGGTTCACGTCTCCAAAATCTCATTTAATCATTTGTTTTGGAACTACTTTGACCATTCCGATTTCAAATCTTGTTTCATAACCAATGGAGATCAAGTTGTTTCTACTTCTGAGCAGTTGCTTTCCATTTAACAGCCATTGTACCTATGGGATAACCATGACGTGTAGTTGATATCACGTCCTTCTACAACTTTTCTAGCTTTGGCAGTTAAAGTAACTCTCGCATGTTACTCCAAGAATTGGATTTTTATTCTTATTTTAAATATACAAGTTTCATCAAGTTTTGACTTGCCTATCAAAAGTTATGAGCTTGAGAAAATTTCCCTTATTTTCGAAAACAGGAGGAAACACCCCATTCAAGTTACAAAATCTTGATGAAAATTGCACCATCAGATTCAGTGTAACAGAAAACGATACTATAAAGGTTACAAGCTCCTATCTACAAAAATGTAGAATTTTGGATTTTTTTGCAAGAAGAAAGATCACGGATGCGTGTTTTTTTCTGGGGTGAGTGCATCGAACCAGTGGTCGTCGTTTTTGTCGTAAGAGGTCTCGTTTCGAAGTAAATTAAAGGTTCTAGTGCCCTTTTCGAGTGACCATAAAAATTTGAGGGCAAGAGGCGCTCCTCCTACGCTCATTTTTTCCCGAATTCATCAGATAAAAATTTTGAGATATCCATTTTATTCAACTTAGTTAAAAATTTAATAGCAATGACTATGATTCACCTAATCTCCTACAGTCTCTGGAGGAAGGGCTCTAAGTTATAAACTTTACCCATTATTTACAAATAGTATTGGTTATTGGGAAGTATGCAAACGCTTTTAGGAGGGATTTTTCTATTGGTGGGGGGTTGGGAAGAGGGGGATATGTGAGAGGATCTTCTCATGGAGAAATTTATCATGGGTGAAGAGAATTTCCATGGAGGGGCTTACAGGATTTTCCAGTATTATTTTAGAAAACAACAATGAGAAATTTAAACAAAAAACAAGTTTTTTTTCAAATGAAAGTAAGGAACTCCATTAAAATTCAAAACGAGCAGAAATTATTACGTTTATGAGGGTGTTTTTCTCGTCTTCAATATTTCACTGTTCACGCTAAAGTATTTTTAAGTAATTTCAAAAGAGCTATTTATTCGTTTAAAACAACCTTTGTGATGCAGGGGTCATTCGCAAACAATTGGAACACAATTCGAAGTTTAGGGTAAAGATCAAAGCGTTAAAAAGGGTTCAAACCCCTTATATACATAATAAAATATACGAATATAGAAGTTTATTGTGTAGGTTAATTTTTAAGTTACGTATAATTAAAACTAAAAAAATATTCGAAAATAAAATTAAAAGTTCTAGTGGCCTTTTAAAGAAACCAACACAATTTGACGGAAACTAGGCCCCCTCGCACGCTCCTTTTTTCATAATCGTTCGATGAAAACTTTGAGAAAGCCATTTAGCCAAAAAAGTAAAATTAATAAGTAAATTTCGTTTTAATTATTCATGTACGGTGAGCTAAAATCAAAGCCTGCAAAAATTCAAAAACATTAAGAAATTAATTAAAAAAACAACTTTGTTCAAATGAAGGTAAGGAGCTACAATCCAGCATAAAGGGAACAGAAAGTATTACGTATATTTGGGGGTTCTTCCCCTCCTCAATACCTCCATTTTTACGCTAAAGTATTTTTAGTAACTTCAAAACACTATTTATTCCAATTGAACAGGTTTTCTGATTCGGCGTCATTGTTAAAGAATTGGAACCAAATCCGAACTTTACCTTAAAAAGCAAAGTATTAGCAAGGGGGCAAACTCCCTCATATACATAACAAAATTAAGAGCATAGAAGTTATTTACGAAAATTAATTTCCAAGTTGCTTATATTTATTACTAATAAAAATGTTCGTAAATAAAATTAAAAATTCTGGTGACCTTTAAAAGTAACCGAATAAAATGGAGGGCAACTAGGCCCTCTACTCCACCCCTTTTTTCAAAATCATTTGATCAAAACCATGAGGAAGCTATCTACCCAAAATAAACTATAATTATGCAATTTTCATTTTAATTATTCTTGTACAATGAGCCAAAATCAAAACCTACACTAACGCAAAAACGTTCCATTAAAACACCATTAGAGTACCATTAAAACTCAAAACTAACAGAAATAATTCCGTATATGAAAAGGGTTATCCCCTCCTAAACACTCGCTCTTTACGCTAAAGTTTGACACTTTCTCACAACTACTTTTTCAACAATAAAAACTGTACTGTAAAGAGAAAAAAAATACTATTAAGAATAAATTTTAAATTTTCTTTTAACTAAACTGATTTATTTTAAAATATAGCTATGAACAGTAATGTGCTTTTGCATAGTTGTTATTGTGAAAGATTCCCTAGATGTTTCTTAGTGTAATGTAAAGCCCTCACGCCGTATCGAAGTTGATATTTAAAAAAATTCAATGACAAATTCAGCAGACAACAAGATGCAGTAAAAAAAAAAGTAACTTTTACAGATTGCACCCCCTTTCTTGGATTATAAAATAAATAGAAAGAAGCAAGCTACGAGGTCATATGAAAAAAACTTTGCAATCAGCCGGGAGACTTGAATTGTTTAATTGTCGTGTATATACTACTTTAGGTTCAGAACTATGTTCTTCTCCTTTGGGTACGACAATAATTCAATAGCATATATTTTCTATCATTTGATTTTCATTCAGCACAAAGGCTACCATTGTATCGAGATTCTAGCTGATAGAACTTTCGCAAAGCACAAAAAAAGTGTTGTTGCAAACACGCAACAATATCAGCAGGTAAACGTTGCACACATGTACCCGTTACTCTGTTGTAACAACTTTTATTGTTTGTATTAATACTCTTTTAATTTAACCCCCCCCCTCCACTCTTTCTTTTAATTTTCTTAATTGATATCTAAAATTATACCTGCTAAGGTGCCTCACCACCTTATTTTAGGTTAAATTCAATACTAGGCATAAGACCAATGCAAAGGATTGGGGTCATGAAATCGTATTTTTTAAAGCGAGCAGAAAATAGTTTTCAAAATTATCACTGTTTTAACGTAAATCTGGCAAATTTTTCATGAAATAATATGAAACAAACCAAGACGACTGGGACAGAATTTTCAAACCAGTGAAATTTCCTAGGGGGTCCCAGGACGGATGGAAACCATGTCCAAGACCCATAATAACAATGATAGAATTAAATGCAGGCAATTCATTGATCATTGGGCTCGCAATTCATTCACATCTAATAGCATGTGGAAGTACATTTCCAAATTTCAAACAGCAGGGTGCTAGACATACATATATGATGGTTTTCAAAAATTAGACACATAGGGAAATTATGTCAGTTACAGAGGAGAGGGGTCTTGGTATATTAATTGCAAAGGATCTGAAGTTTATTCTCAAATCAAAGGTAGTTACAGCCAAATCCTTCCTTACCCATCAAGTAGACCTTCATCAGCTACCCTCTAGAGCAGGGGCCTCCAAACTTTTCAATGTAAGGGCCATATTATATATTTCCCATATTTCTGCGGGCCGAAGGGATAAAAATTGAGAGAAAAAAAAACAAATCAGTGCCAGTAATTTAATTTCCTCAAATATTAGAGTATAAACCTAAAAAAATTAAAACATATCTAGTTGGAAAAAAAAAAACAGGGTAAACTAAACAGACTCCTGTTTATAGTTTTATGCAACAAAATTAGTGTGACGAATGATACTGTCGTTTTGATTTTAAAATTTCATTAAAATCAGGTTCCAGATTAGATGAGCCAATTGTAAGAATAGACTTCAAATGATCATCAGACAAATTTGCTCGATAGTTACATTTCACATATTTCATTTTGGAAAATGTTTGTTCACACGAGTATAATGTACCAAAAATGGACACAAAACTACAAGCAAACTTTATCAAATTTGGAAACTGATCTGGGTGCAGACTCTTATAAAACTCAATCAGATTTCTTTCTCTGTACTTATTTTTCAGTCTGTCATCTGCCTGGAGATCAATAATTTCCATCTGAAAAGGAGTTGGAAGCCTGATTTCATTTTCTTTGGGATCAAGGTCAGCAAATCGTTCCTGAAACTGCTTTTTCAAATTTGAAATTATTTCTTTTGCAAATGAAGAAGGAAATTCAACTTTACTTTCTGCATGAAATTTTTCACAACATGGAAAATGAGCAAAATTCTTAACTTTCACCTGGCCTTCAAGTAGCGCAAGGCTCTGAATGCCTTGACATGAACAAAGTAGTCACTGATCAAATTTGTTTTACTTTGCAATTTCAGATTCAAGTGATTCGTATGACCTGTCATATCTGCAAGAAATGCCAATTTCCAAATCCATTCTCAATCTGATAATAATGGCTGAGGTTTATTTTTCTCTGTGAGAAATAAATCAATTTGTGATCTGAGCTCAAAGAAATACAGCAAAATCTTTCCACAACTAAGCCATCTAAATGCTGTATAATAAGGCAAGTCAACAAACTCCAAATGAATTTCTTTCAAGAAATCACGGAACTGGCGATGGTTGAGTGCATGAGATCTAATGAAATTAACCACAGAAACAACAGGTTTCATGACACAAGACATATCAACATATTTTAGGCACAATACTTGTTGATGGATAAGGCAATGCAGAAAAATGGGTTTTGAGAATCCTAAAACCTCGCAAGCAGTTGTAATTTGCCCAACCAAACCTCGTTTTGTCCCAGACATATTCTTTCCTCCATCAATTGTCACATACAGCACTTGTTTCCATTCCAGGTTATATTATGTTATAGTTTTACTTTCTTCATTGAAAATGTCTTTTCCAGTTGTTGTGCTGTGCATGCTGTGAACTGATGCTAATTCTTGGGTCACATTAAATTCACTATCACCACCCTGAATGAATACTAAGAGCTGAGAGGTATCACACACATCAGTTGATTCATCCAAAGCAAGAGAATACCAGCAAAAGCTTTTTGCTTTTTCCTTTATTTGCCGACTTATCTCGCCTCCTAAATCTTCAATTCTACAAGCAACAGTATTTGACCCAAGACTTGTCATTTTGAAGAGGTTTACTTTTTCTGGACATACCTCTCCTGCTGCTTCAACTATACACTCTTTTATGATACTACCATCAGTGAATGGTTTCCCTTTTTTGCCAACACATAGGCAACCTTGTAGCTGGCTCTAGTTGAAGTTTCATTTTCAGATTTTGTCTTACTGAAAACAGCTTGTTGAGAATGCAGACTGTGCTGAAATGATTCAAACTTTTTAGTGCGTTCTGCTCCCGTGATGTGAAGATAACTTGAGCCATGTTTAGATTCATAGTGCCGATGAATATTGTATTCCTTCAGAACAGCAACACTGTCTCTACATATGAGGCATAAAGCTTTATCATTTGGTTTTACAAAAAAAAAGTACTTTATTTTCATTCCGTCATTGAACTGATGACACTCACTGTCTACTTTTCTTTTTTTTGTATTTTCCATATCTGAAAACATAAGGGTAAAATAAATAAAATAATTTCGACAGGAAAAACAGCTTGTATGTGGTGCTAAAAAGCACACGAAATTCTTCATAGCGAATGGTTCGTTGTGAAGGCCGCCGCTCTGCTTACATGTGAATGCCCAACCGCGCCGCTGAGCTCCATTTCGCTTGGCTCTGCTCGTAGTGCGAAAGCACCCTAACCACACACTACGCAGTCGATGACAACACTGCTCGCAACATGTTATCAGCAGTCAAACTCTATCAACACCTCAGTTCACTCAACCCCACGCTCTATCTCACATACCCGCACAGAATACAACGAAGTCCCACTCGCCCTCCATCCCTACAATATACAGTTACACACAACTGATTGGTTGTAATGCGCAACTCATACCTACCAGTACTAGTATCTGTGATTCACACAATCAAGAGAGGGAAACGACTCGGGCTGAGTTTCCTGAGCGCCACCAGTTAACAGCCCCAGCTTTGAATAATTCTACAATGCCAGTCGTACGATAATTTTTTTTTCAAGGCCACCACATGGGGATCTGTTTGGCGGGCCAGAAGAAATTATGTAGCGGGCCGGACATGGCCCATGGGCCATAGTTTGGAGACCCCTGCTCTAGAGGTTAACATCAAAGTTAGCAAAGGTGTTGTACAATATGTATTGGAATAGAGTCATGATACATATGGTTTTTGCAAAGCACAGAAAAATAGATTACAACATTGAAAAGCATATACTATCCCCTTCTCCACAACAATTTATCCTTAGTTCTTATCAAATGTATATATTACAAATAAATAGCAAAATTCTACCACTCAGAGGGCAAATATTTAAGCTTTATCACAAGAATAAATAAATTAAAAAAGAGAAATTTCAATTTTTAAGAAAGATGAAAAAAAATGAAACAGATTCTTACCATTATCTTGTCCCATTTTGTAGCCAAATCTTGTAAGCTAGTAAAAGATTTTGCTTCAAGATAATCTGAAAAATAACAGAATCAAAATAATCAATATGGTACATTTAATTATCCTAACAGTTTAGTATCATTGCAAGCACACTAACACACTTGGAGAGGAGTTCTCCCTTGACATTGACTCAGGCAAAAAAACCTTTGGGAAAAGATTTGGCATCAAAATAAGCATTTTAACATGTTTAGTTCAATCCTCCAGGAAAAAAACTATCAGGGGAAGTCCATGTACGCTTTTGGGTTTCCTGGTGGGGAAACCATGAGCCACCAAAACCTAGGCCACAGCCAGCAAACATATCCATCAATCATAAACCATTATCATTTATAACACCCAAACCATGTTGTCCAATCACTTCAGGTGCATAATTATGACTATTGCCAAATTTAGCATTAAAATCACCAAATATAATTAAAATATCATGCTCAGGTACTGTAAACAAGCTATTTATGAGAAATTGTTTTGCAGTTATATTAAACTTTTGCACAAAGTTGCATTTCTGTTTAGCATTTTATGGACAAACTTCCAAATGGATCAGCCAATTAAAAGCCCAATTTTCATTAACTATTTACAAAAACAGTTTTCTTGCATTTTTACTGGCTTATTAAATCGCTATTGTACCTATAAAGTGCTAAATGGAAAAGCACCATAAATTCTCACAGTAGCTATTGCCAAATATGTCATTTTATATGATAATTATGGAATATTATTGCTTATGATTACTTTTTTGGCATACTTTAAAGATATGAAAACTTCACAAGTAAACTGCAATTGAAGTTGGAAAATACAGCTTTTTCTCATGCATAAATCTGAATTGAATCTAATCAAATTCAAAAATAATGGTTGCACTTTTACAGGTAAGAAGTAAACTTTCCTTGCCAATGCATATTTTCAACCTTGTTAGAACCAGGCACCACCATATCCAAAGATTATTCATTTACAAGCTACATTATTAATAACAAGATTTTTGTTGTTAGTGATGCTTGCATTTCAAAGAAATATAGCATTTAGGCTAACTGTGATGAATTTTGAATCACAGTTTGTTTTCTGTTGTATTTATTTTTTCAACTAAAAAAAGCTAGATGACACAAATCTACAATATAATTCTGTATTGGTGGGTGATTTTATAGCATAATGCAAAAGCTATATTTTGAGCCAATTTTGTGTTGAGATTACAACTTTTTATACAAACCCTGAAAAATTCATTTTCTTTTATTTTTGATTCAGTGAAACATGTTGATCATATGCAGTAGCAAAAAGTACAAGCTAAAATAAAAGAAAAAGCGTTTCATTTTACAGGTAAGGGCAAAACGTGCATTTATTTTTCATCTTAAGCTAGTGAAAATCTAGCACTAGCATGTCCACAAACAAAATGTTTATAAGCCAGAGGACAGAAGGAATGATAAACCCCCTACTGCTCAAGTTGTTCATTCATTGGTGCATTACAGAACTTTTTTTTTCTTTTTTTTTTTTTTAGTTTCTTTCAGCTTAGCATGAGACAAGACAAAGTGAAGTGACAAAATGAATAGAAAACGTATAATTTGGGCTATATGTTTGCACATTAGAGGGAAGGGGGTGAAGTATTTGGACAGTATGAAGTCAGAAAACAATTTTTACTGCATAATATGCAGAATAATTGTACCCAACACACTAGGCATGCACACCCACTATACTTTATCCCCACCCCCTAATGTGCAAATATATAGCCCAAATTTGTTTCTAAAGTATTATATTTTTTGTCTTACTTGGGCTTATTCTATTTGAGAATCAGAAAAACGTATTGGAAGAATATTAGGTAGGAGATATATTAAAAAGTACTGAACCTTGTTTAGTATAGAAACTTCTTTACATTATAAAATTTCGTTGCTTTTAAACATTGCATTTGTATAGGCTACACCCTAGGGTTAGAGACCATCACAAACATTGCAAAGAGCATAAAAGTAGAAATTATATGGTGCTACTCTTTTTGTTCTACAGCAAACAAAGTTAGAGCAAAGGGTCTAAATCATAGACAGACTCTATTATGTTTACATTCAGTCTAAGACACTGTCCATGTTTATGAAAGATATATTTTAATCAAAATATTTTCAAAGAATATGCATTGTCCAAATAGGCTACTGGGGGTGTTACTCATTTACAATTTTGTGGCAAACTTAACATTATATTTAGAATGAAAGGGAAGATTTTTAACCTTTTTCAACTGGTACAAAAATAAAGAACAGGGTGTCACTTTAAGGGCTCAAATAGAATTTTTAATAGTAGCAATTAGCACATTCACAAAAAGCACAAGCCTAATAAATTTCACTGAGTAATGGAATAATCTTCTACCCACCAAAGTTATAAAAAAAAATCACCCATTCATTTTATAACAAAGTAATTGGGTAATAAAAAAGTTATATATACCATATGATCACATACTGTAGTACTGATATGTTCAGGTACTTATGGATAATAGGAACCACACCCAAGAAGCAAAGTTAGTGATAATTTAATGTGCCCCCTATCATTCTGCTCCCCTAGACCTGAGCCTATTGGTAAATCCAGGCCTGGATGAATGTATGACTGTGAAGTTCTAACTTAACATTATATTTAGAATCAAAGGGAAGATTTTTAACCTTTTTCAACTGGCAAATAAATAAAGAACAGGGCTCAAATAGAATTTTTGATAGTATTAATTAGCACATTTACAAAAAGCACAGGCCTAATAAAGTTCACTGAGTGATGCAATAATCTTCTACCCAGCAAAGTTAAAAATTAAAATTCATATTGATAATTTTAATGCATTGGCCCTAAGGAGCGCAGCAAAGGCAGTGGGAGAACATGGGATTTTAAAAAGACTAATTCAGTAAGACTACCAATAAGTGAAGGTGACTTTGGGTATCGAGAACATCGATCAGATGGACAGCTTCACTTAGCAGGGTACGGTAGTGTTATTAGTTTAGACTGTGGGCACATTGAAGATGTTAAAAGTAGAACACCCAAGGCCCAGGGTGTTCATTCACGGTTTAAAAAAAATCTTGGAAAAATGGGAGATAAGTCTAAGAACCAAGATTATAATAACGGGGTTACCCTGTGCAGGACAAATTTTTAGAGGTTGATGCCGAGCATGCTTCGCCAGCAGCTGAATCTATCAAGGCTCTACATATTTTCAATGGAGTCTTTAGTTCCGAGAAAAACTGATTTAGTTAAATTTCGTAATCAGGGATCTCAGAGAGATAACTATAAGGGTTGTCACGAAATTACAGCTCGTGCCCGTCACCCGTATCCCTTTTGAGAACGTTTTCAAGGCTTGTTAGATAATTTATATTGACTCCCAGATAAAACATTGACATGTTTTTTTTTTAACATCTAAATATATATTTTGTGGTCCTAAGCCCAAGGAATTTCAAATCTGGGTTTCTGTGATATTCCTTTATATAAGCGAAATTTATTTTTATTGTTTCATTCTATATGCAAATTTCTTTATGCAAAATATTCTTTGATTAAAGTTTACGTTATTGAACTTTCGTTGGCAACCGAAGAATTAATCTGAAAAAAAATCTGACTGAAAGAATTGATTTAGACATATCAAATATCGAAAATAAAATATCGATATATCAGTTAATCAAAATATCGCGCAACACAACTGATGACTAACGCATCCAAATTTGGTACCCAACTTATGATAAATTTGATCAGGACGATTTCAGGATTTAGGTGGAGCCTAAAGAGAACCTGATGGTTTTTGAACTCATTTAAATGACATCAAAATTTAGGCAATGTTCTGTTTGAACGTGTGTATCACAAAGTTAAAGATTCAAATTTCTAAGGCAGTCAAAATCCGAGGATTTTGAGGATACATTTCTGGTGAATTACCCTTCATTTTAATCAGGAGGACATCAAGATTTATATGGAGCTAGAGAGCCTGAAGGTTATTGAACTCAATTAAATTACATCAAAATTTAGGTAATGTTCTGTTTGAACGGGGGAATCACAAAATTAAAGATTCAAATTTTCTAGGTAGTCACAAATCCAAGGTACTTCCTATACATTTCTGGCGAACTTCCCTTCTTTTTTTATCAGTACTTAAAGGGAACCTTTTTATCTTTAATATCAAAAAACAATATGCTTTTCTGATGAAGATAAAGAATAAAATTAAAACTAGAAAAAAATTACTGTTTCGCAGTTTATGCAATATTTAGTCAAAAGAAATGTGTTTCAAGTAAACTGGTTTGTGACTTTTATTATATATTCATAAAATTGAGTTTAACATCAATACTGAAATTTTTTAAGACTGCTTGACTTCATGGCCGGTAGAAGACTTTTGAAAGCTTAGTAAATTAGCATTTATTTTCAAGAGGCCACTTAAGGATTTTTCTGCTTTCAAATCCTGTTTTGTTGCGTTGGTTTGTGTTCTCAGTAACACTTTAGAAAAATCATTAAAACTTAATAAAGTAATTTCTTGTTTATTTTTAGGTTCTAAAATATACACTATAAACATTAGAAAAGTATCTTTGTCCTACTCCCAAGTAGGAATCCTAAAAAGCAACATATATATTCGTTAAAACATGGCTATAAATATAGATGTCACTTTATATCTTTATTAAACATTCCCTTTAAAAATCTGTATTTTTGTCAAACAAAGCATCGAAGGGATATTTCATCATTGACATTTTTATTTATCTTGGCATCTTATCCAGTATCCTTTATGAAAATTCACTTGTTTATGAAATATTATTCTATGCAAAATTTATACACATTTTCCGGCAATTCATGTTACTATTACAACTTTTCTGCCTCAAAGCTGCAAAGAATTTTGAGTTTTTGTACGAAATTATAGTTTCATTATTTTTGCTTTTTGAACTCCAACAATTTAGGAGAACCGATCATTAAAAATGAAAATACCACTATTAAAATCATTATAGCCGAGAAACCAAAACAGGATAATTTCCTGTTTTATTTCTTTACTGATAAGAAAATAAGAAGAAGTTTAGAAATATAATAAAATAGAAGTAGCACATGAATAGGAAACCTTTATATAATCTATGTTTAAATAATTTAAACATAAGTAATTGTTAATTAATTAAGGATTTACATTAATAATTAAATAATTTTAATTAAAAACTATTTAAATAATTATTTAAGCACACTTAAATAATGTAACACATTTAAACACATAATAAAGCACTAAACATGGAAATAACAACGATACGCAATATCACTAAACAATGTTGATGAGGACAGGTACTAAATGCTCATGCTAAAATTATAAAAAACCATACCAGACATACACAGTACAGTATAAAAACATAGTGTATCGT
This sequence comes from Artemia franciscana, assembly GCF_032884065.1. Taxonomy (NCBI): domain Eukaryota; kingdom Metazoa; phylum Arthropoda; class Branchiopoda; order Anostraca; family Artemiidae; genus Artemia; species Artemia franciscana. The sequence goes on from NC_088871.1 coordinate 4,770,942, forward strand.
GTATATTATACATACATAGTATATCATATAAGCACAAATGACACAAGAAAAAAAAAAAAAAACTAAATTCACATATACAGGAAATAAATTTGAACATTAGTGCACAGCCTATGGCGATACCATTCCATATTTCTAAACAATAATGTATATGGTACCAATTTTTCTGTGAAGAACAAAGTTTTGAGTTATTCTGGGCAATTCATATAGAAATAGATAGTTTCAGGGTCAAAAAGTTTAGACCTTCCGATCAATAAGGAGTTCTGATACAAAGGTATTAACGAAAGCAAACATTTAACGAACATACTTCATCTAGAATAGTTGAAAGATCTAATAAGCATACATCCAGGGTGAGTGTGACTCCTAAGGTCCCAGGAAAAATGGTCCTAGATTCAAGTAAATGACTCATAGTTCATAGGTAGATTTCAGTAGAAAAATCTAGCATATTTGGCCTTTGCTAACATATTACTGTACACTATGATACAATTATAATCAAACGTGAAACAGAATTTGTCGATGTCAGTTTGAATATAAAACATTTTTAAAGGGGAAGAACCGTGGCAATTTTTAGTACTTTACGAAAAGGTTTTTTGATTAAATTGAATAATATTAAAATATAAAACAAGTTCTGTTAAAGCGTGTTCGTAGAAAAAAGTTAAAGGTCAAAGTCGTCTAAGTGGTTATATATCAGAGGAACTAGCCATTTTTTGACAACACACCTTGTTTTCCAAAATAAAGTTCTTCTGATGCAAATAAAGAGCGAAAACGGAAGAAGCGAAAACCGTACTGTTGAAGTAAATAGATTCTTCAAAGGTTCCACATATTAGTAAATGAGTTAAGCTAACTCGGCGAAGGTCAGTCCTCGCATTCAATTTAGACGAGTTTATTCAGAACCAGTGGTTGGAGGAGGAATCCCCCCGGTATTTTAGCACTTTTCAAGGGTAATAAGAGGCAATAGATTCTTGTATATTGGCTAACAGATTGACTTAAGACAGCGAAGGTCATTACACACATGTTTAACCTGTTTATTCTGAACCATCGTCTGGAGTAGGATGCCCCTGGTACTATAGCAATTATCCAAGGGCAACAAGAGGTAATGAACCCTTAAATGAATCATTTTGGCTAACGAATTGATTTAACTCGTTGAAGATCACCACATACATATTTAACCTATATATTCTGAACTGTGAACCCTTTTTTTAATAACATGAATACAGTCTCACTCAAAAGAACTATGGAGGGAGTAGCAAGAACGAAATACAAAAACTACAAAAAGACATTTTAGGCAACATTATAAAAAGTTATTTATAAAAAGGCGCTCTTTTAATATATGTATTCTGACTCCCAAAAACTGTGGGACAATAGCCCTGGATTATGTAAAGAACCTAGTCTTTGTCTGTACAATGATAAAATATTAATCAGATATATAAATCAGTAGTATTCAATTTATAAATATTAATTTGAATACAATACATTTAAAAAAAGGAAGAACCTTGCCTATATATCAAACTGTGTAATTATTTTTTTCTTTAGGAAAAGGTTTTTAAACTAAATTTAATGACATCGACATTTAGGTCAAGTTCGGTTTGAGCGTGTACATCATAGAGTTAAAGGTTCGGATTGTCCGAGTAGTCTATCCTAGGTACTTCATTTACACTTCTGGCGAACTCCTCTTCTTTTTAAGAAGGTTTAGTCTTTAAATCGGGGATTTTTTTAGCTTTATTTTTAAGAATGCAAAGCTTTTCTGATGAAAGTAAAGAACGAAATTGAAACTATAAGCAAACAAAATTATTGCTGCGCAGTTTCTGCGCAGTGCATATATAAAAAAAAGTTGTTCCAACTAAACTGGCTCGTGATGTTATTGCATATTTGTAGAAGCCTGGAGAACTATCGCTTTACTTGGTGTTTGAGTTTTATAGAGATTTAAAGTTGTGCAATAAAACTTCTTCATTTCATGGCAAGTAAAAGACCGTTGAAAACTCTGTAAATTAGTGTTTACTTTCTGCAGACTATTAAGGATTTATCTGCTTAGTAATCCTGATTTGTCGCGTCAGGAATAGGTCAGTTATGTCTAATCCTGCTTTGTGCTCTCGCTAAAAGCTTGAAAATACTAAGTAACCATCGTTTTGTAAAGTTATTTCTTGTTCGTTTTTAAGTTTTAAACTATTAGGAAAATAAACCCACGATAGACCTTGGGAAAAATTATTCGTCTAGATGATTCCAAAAATTCTTTTCCAATTCTTTGTCCAATATGGGCTTCACTTAGCAATTGTTTAAAATATTTAGACAGATTCATGTTATCATTATTGGAATTTTTTTTGCAACAAAGCTGCAAAGAATTTTGAACTTTTTCTGAGAAAGTATACTTTATTATTTTTACTTCTTGAGCTCTAACAATTTAGAAAACATTATCATCAGAAATGAAAAAATGACACCATTGGAATCACAATGGTCAAGATATCAAAAACAAGAAAATTTATTCTACATTTAAGACGGAGTGAAAAAAGAGAAAAATAGAAATAATACATAAATAAGAAACAAATTTAAACAATAACACACTAAATATGGTAATAACAACGACATGCAACATTATATCATACAAGAGTATATCATACAAGCATAAATAACATAGGAAACAATACTAAACATACATAAAAGAGAGACAAATTTTAATATTAATGCACAGCATTTGGTCACGACGACAACATACAATATTATACCAATCATTCACTGACAAAGTTTTTGGTTATACTGGGCTGCTAATATAGAAATAGCTAGATCAGGGTCACTGAGTTCAGATCTCGGATCAATGGAGAGTTTGATCCTGAAATATTAACCAAAATGAAAACTTAGCAAATCTACTTCGTCCTGAATGGTGGAAAGATTTAAATATTATGCTTCCAGGATCAATGCAAATCCCTAGCTCCCAAAGACAATGGCCCTAGATCATATAAATGACCCATTGTCGTAGTTAGCTGTTAGTAGAAAAGGCTTGCATGTTTGGTCTTCACTGTCCAATTATCTTGAAACTCTTTTTGAAATCTTGAAATTGTACCTTCATCAATTTACCCTAGATTACGCTGCATCAAGGCAAGACCTGGCTTGTGACTGTGAGAGTTTAATAACCGCATCTGGATTTTTCACAATTTTTGCGCTGTTTGTTACGGGGCCCCTTAGATTTTTATGCAGAAAGGGGCCCATGCCTGTAAGTCCCTTTGAAATGTCCTTTTGCTAATTTCATTTACGGAGGCGAATTTTTTACTGCATAATTAACGATGTCGGTCACAAAAAAGCATTTCGACGAGCGTATGGATGACCTAAAGCAAATGATCGAAAATCTTCGTAAAGAGAATTCAGCTCTGAAACAAGAGAATTCTGATTTGAAAAATGCAATTATAGCGGTTAAAGAACAGTGTTTGAGTACGGAATTGTACGTAAAACGCAAAAATCTGCTGATTCACGGAATTCCTAATAAGGATAGTGAGAATATTGAAGAGACAGTCCACGAATTTTTATCAGGAATGCCAGTACAAAACTCGAAGGATATAAAATTCACGGCAATGTACAGAATTAGAAACAAGACCAAACGCCTTCCCGTTCGAACTCTCGCCCCCTTTCGGACCCTATTTTTTGTCTCTGTTCTGAATCTTAGGCATAAAGATAGTATCATGGCTTGTGTTGGTAGCCTAAAAGGCACAGGAAAGAGCATCAGTAATGACCTACCATCTGAACTGGCAAAGCGTCGGAAAGAACTTTTGAGTACGGCTTACAAGCTTCGAAATTCCAAAGTAACCGCTGAGAAAGTATCTCAAACTAAAGTCATGCAACAGGGTACTAAACTATGGCTAGAAACAAAAAAAACTTCTAGCTCAAACTGGGTTAAGTTCAGTGATGCATGCCATGACCCCCTCGCCTTGGTTTTATCCGCAGTTATTAGTGATGGTGCTTCTGACGCGTGACGTAAACTATCGAGTATTTTCGCCTCAGTAAAGTCTTGGGATGCAATTTTGCTGCTCTTTTTTTGCAACGTCCGTATCTGTGTGTGTTTTTTTTTAGTTATTGTCTTATTTTTCCTTTTCTCTATTTACTATATTATTTACTCCTTTTTTGCTTTCTTTTGCAATGTGCGTATCTATGTTTTTTTTATATTTATTTTCTTATATTTCTCTCTTTCCATGTTATTTACTCTTTTCTTTACTTTTTTACTTGTAAATATTTTTCCGTTCCAGAGCGAAAATTCAAGCTCGTGCCTTTGCCTTATGAATTTGCTGTCATTAGGATGTCTGCGTCACCCGTGTTCACTCGACTACAGCGTGGTCTCTTTTCATCACCTATATTGGTAAGTAGTAATGTATGAAATTGAGTCTTCATCGAGGACTGACGGTAATCTCACGAAAAGGAAATTAGATGAATATGAAAGTCGTAGAGTAAATTTTAATGAAATTTTGAATAACCCGATAGGAAGAACACCAAATATGAATTTTGATGAAAATTTAGATAATATGATTGATAGTAACTTTGTGGAGGATTTTGGGCTATGGGATGTTGGGGCTCGGTGGGAGGATGTCCTCCGGGTTGTGCATTTGAATGTTCAAGGGCTGAATTCTTCCCTGGATGATATACAGCTTATATGTAAGAATTCTCGCCCTGGAATTATTGGTTTATGTGAAACTTTTTTAAATGAAAAGAACCAGCTACTTATGGATATACCTGGATATAATTCAATATTTCTAAATAGAAAGATAGCAAAAAGGGGGGGGCTAAGATTTTATGTATTGAATAATCTGGCAGTTGTAAGAAGAGATGATCTGTCAATGAACATTGAACGGGTATTTGAATCTCTGTTCATAGAATTGGCTACTAGCTCCAATGAAAAGATAATAATTGGCGAAATATACAGATCTCCAAGCGGATAAATGAAACAATTTATGGAAATATTAGAGATTGTTCTTGGGAAAGTATTGTCTGAAAAGGCAGAAATAATTTTAATGGGTGATTTTAACGCTGACATGATGGATATGTCATCGAGTCAGGCTTGTGATATACTGGCACTAGTAATCTCGTCTGGGCTAACTCCCTGTATACATATCCCTACACGAATTTCGAACCAATCTGCAACCTTAATTGACAATGTGTTCTCATCTATACATTCTGTAAAAAATGAAGGGCTACTATCAGATACATCGGATCATTTCCCAGTAGGAGTTTTACTTCCACTCCCCCGGTTTGCCCGCCGAATAGTCCCTGATAATAAACCAAGATTCTGATATGCACCAGCAAACATCGAAAAGCTCAAAGATGATTTATTCACTACGTCATGGGAGTTTACAATACCTGAGAGGTTGAGCTTAGAAAATTATAATAAGGCTTTTGATTTTTTTTATGAAACAGTAAAGAAGAAATTTATCCACCATTGCCGAACACCCCAACCAAGTCTTTCTAAGAGATCAACACCCATAGCCCCATGGACTACAGCTGGAATACTAAAGTCAATAAAGAGAAAACAGAACCTTTGGAAAGAGTATAGGAACAGACCAAGTGATGCTAAATTAGAGGCTTTTAAACTATACCGGAAGATGCTTAAAACTCTGATTCGAAAAGCTAAAATTACATATTTTTCCCGAAGGTTTGCGGATTGCGGCAAAAATATTAAGAAAACTTGGGATGTAATTAAGGAAGTTACGCAACCATCGGCAAGACCTAGAAAGCTCCCTAAATCACTTAATGTTCAGAATCAGCTTTTCTTGGATGAAGACCAAGTACGACATCAGATGACTAAATTTTTTGCTGAGGTTGGGAAAACAACGGCGTTAGGTGTGGTTCCTTCTTCAAGTTCTAGAACTTGGAAGCAGTTCCTCGGTCCTTCCTGTGTAAAGTCAATGGTTCTTGAGTCAGTTACGGAGCAGGAACTGATAACAATACATTCGTCATTGAAAAATTCTTCATCTGGATTCGACCAAATTCCTGCCAAATTAATCAAACAGATTCTTCCCTCAATTATTACACCACTGTGCCATTTGGTTAACCAGTCATTCAAGCTCGGAATATTTCCTCAGCGTCTCAAGTTGGCACGAGTGATAGCACTATTTAAAGGAGGTGACTGGGAGGATCCGGAGAACTATAGGCCTATATCTCTTCTGTCTGTCTTTTCTAAAATATTTGAAAAGGCTATGCTAAAGCGTTTGCTGAGTTTCCTAGACGCGAAGAAGTTTTTTCATCGGCACCAATTTGGTTTTCGGGAGAAGTGCTCAACAGAACACGCATGTAATATGCTTCTTCACTTTGTACGACAGTCTTTAGACTTCGGCCTTATCCCTGCGGCAATATTCCTTGATGTGAAGAAAGCTTTTGACAGCCTCACACACGAGATACTTATTGGTAAGTTGTCGCATCAAGGCGTTCGTGGAGAAGCTCTGTCCTGGTTTTCTTCATTCCTAACTGGCCGATCCATTGCAGTTGAAGTTTCTGATGAGCATATTCCAGTCGAATATGGAGTGCCACAAGGCTCAGTTCTTGGGCCATCCCTTTTCCTCATATATGTCAACGACCTCTATCGACTATTTAGCAACCCACGATCTGATTTCTGTTGTCATTTGTGCCAGAAAGGAGATGCTGTGGTTGGGGCCCTGGATACGCCTGGTCAACATGAAGAACTCTTTGCATTCGCCGACGACACCACCCTGGGGGCTGCAGCACCTGATGAATCATCTCTTATCCTCAAGCTACAATTGATGGCAGAAAATATATATCGTTGGTTTGATGCAAATTTGTTAGCTTTGAATGTAAAAAAATCATTTTTTCTTATATTCTCCCGCATAGGCAAAAGCTGCCCTACAGTGACAGAGCTTAAAACATCTAAGGGATCCATATCCCGCCCAGCTGACCGGTTTATTCGATTCCTTGGGATACTTCTGGATGAAAATCTATGTTTCAAACGGCATACTGAGTCAATGAGATTAAAGGTTTCTCGAGGCCTTGGAATTATTCGGAAGCTGAAGCGAGTCTTTCCTTTCTTTATCCTTCGTCTATTATATTTCTCTCTTATTTACCCTTATTTATGCTACTGCTCGTCAGTGTGGATGTCAACATTTCCATCTGTACTTACACCTTTACATAATCTCCAACTGAAAGCAGCAAAAGTTCTTCAGTCTACCACCCAAATTTATGTTGAACTTCTGAAGATTAAAGATATTCATACATTACACCTCTCTTTCATTGCATTTCAGTATTTCCGTGGAGACCTTCCATCAAGTTTTTCCGGGCTTTTTGAAATTGTTCGAAATGTCAGTTCTTATGAAACTAGAAACAAGGATGATGTGCTGGTGCCATCCACCCCTGCAGTGCGCTCGGACTTTTGTCTGATAGTTGCTGTCAGACGTGCCTGGAATTCCATTCCTGTTGGGATTCGACGGTCCTGTTCCATAGGATCCTTCAAGAAACGGTTGAAGAATTTTTTAATAAAAAAAAAAAATTAAATTATAATATTGATCAGTTATTTATATTGTTTAGTTATTAAGATTTAATTTATTTAATTAATTATTTAGATTGAATTTAATTACTTAGATTTGGGTGGTGTGAGTGTTGGATCCTCGATGTAAATATATATATATATATATATTTTTATTTTTATTCATTTTTTATTTTTTGTAAGTAGGTGGTGCGGAGACCGGTTGTACTCGGGTGAGGATTGGTGAGTAGACTCTAAATATATTTTAAGTGTGAATGTATTTAATAGTTATTTATGTTTTGTTTTGTTGTTTTTTTTTTCCCAAATAACGGGCCATTGAGCCCTTTGGGATATTTTTGTTTATAAATGGATGGATATTGGTAATAAAAGGAACTTGAACTTGAACTTGAAACAACCCTCCTAATTGATAAGTTAAAATATAACTTAAAAAGTTATACCTTAAAATATCCCTATTGACCCCAAAGCCTCATAACTCAGGAAAGGTTTTTTTTTTCCAACCCACCAACAGGTCTAGTCAACATTGTCCTAGTTACCAGTTAATCCATAAATTGCCATTGTTCCACCCACCTGGCTAACTGCTTGCAATTCCCAAGAACAATATGATACAACATAAATCACACGTGATACAAAAATTATCGATGTTGAGTTGCATATTAAACATTTTTGAAGGGGAAGAACCGTGCCTATGTAACAAGTTGTGTCAATATTTCGTACTTTAAGAAAAGGTTTTTGAACTCAGTCAAAATATATTCAAATCCAAAACACGTTCTCTTTGAACGTGTACGTCACAAAGTTAAACATTAAAGTGGTTTAAGCAGTCATATATCAGAGGTACTATCTAGAAATTTCAGGAAAATACACCTTATTTTTAATCAATAACTATAGGAAGTTTTGTAGCATTAATTTTGGAAAACAAAGCTTCTCTGATGAAAATAGAGAATATATATATATATATATAGTTACTGCAAATGTTCTAATTGGACAAAGAAATTTATTTTATGCTTCCCCTTCCCATCATTTAAAAACTCTGTGTTGATTCGATGTTATTCCCAATAGATTCTTATTGATCTTTCAAATGCACTAATTATTTTTGAGGAAACCAGATACTTGCTCTCCAAGGAATCAAATTGTGCTTTTCCACCAAATGTGTTACTTTTTCAAAAAATTTCTTTGTGGCATAATCTTTTAATGTCTTATGCGCAGCAATCAAAAATGCGTATGTGAAGCGTTGCCAGCCGGTATCAAAACGTAAGCTTACAACAGTCCTGGTAGTTGACAAATCTTAAAACAAAATATTTTTTTTTATAAATATGCTCTTTTCATGCTTTCAAATTATTTATGTCGTTTTGAACCCAATTAATAAAACACTCCTCCAAAGCAAATAGGCCAGGGGTGGACTTGTCAGTTCGAGATACAAACATGAACAACCTCTCCTGACTGTTCACTTTTGAAATAAACTTTTTGGATAGCCCATGCTTTTATCGTGTCCCTATAACCCCAGTTCTGAAGATTAGTCTCAATAATGTCTTATTTCACCCGTGTAGGCATGAACAACATTTAACTGGGTCGTTTAAAATGAAACCCCCGTCAACTCGACTCACAGGAGGATCAAGCATTACTCTTTGTGTTTTGAGGTGACTGTGTGTTATTCACTCTTTTCAGGGATAAGACAATATGGCTTTGGCTCTACTATGAACTCCCTAAAGGAGTAAACTTACACGAAATATTTTCTCCATAACTGTTATTAGTCGACTGTTGTCTGGAGGGAAGGGTTACACTTCAGATCACTACTGTCCTAAGTGTTTTTTTTATCATTTACGAGTAATAGAAAGTTAAATCATCATTTAAAACATTGTAAACTTCATGGTAATCAGTGGGTGAAGATTCTGACAGGAAAAATAACCGCTTTACAGTTTAAATTTTGTTATTACGAATAAAGTAGCTTTAGTTGAGAAGCAACAATATTGAACAGATCAGGCCAATCAAGATCCACTATTGCCAAAGATCATAGGGTCATTGCTGTTTCCTTGGCGCAAACTTAACGGTATTCAGTTGATAAAACGCAGTTGGTTGAGCCTTTTGAGACTATGGACGAGCAAGTTGGTACATTGTTAAATCTCCCTGTCAAGGGATGAAAAAGAATTTTACGATCAACGGTAACTTGTTCGGTTTCACGAGGAAGACTGACGACGAAAAAGTCACAGTGTATTGGCCAGGATAACCTAATTGACCCCAGGTCAACCAGGAACAAGTTTCGCAAATGGCTTCACGATAAATTCAATTTAGTAAAAAGGTAACAGCTCTTTCTCCTAGAAGTTATAAACCAGTCCAACCACGATATGAGATTCGGGCTACCAGTGATGGCACAACTTCGAAAAGATGGAGTAAAACATGCGTTTGGCTTAGTCTTTTCACGTATTTTTTCAAAATCTGTGTCTATTACTTTCTACTTTTTAGTTCTTACTTTCATTTGTTTTTGCTCATTTTCAATCCAAATGTTCTTTCCTTTCTTCGTCTTAATTTTTTTACTAAACAATACGAGTCTGTCTTTTGGGCGTTTTTGCTATTATTTTCTGTCTGCAATCTGTCTAAGTTTTTGCCTCTCATATTTTTCCATGCTATAATAGAAAGGATTTTGTAATTTTTGATTCAAAAGAATGACTGCAAAGCAACTGCAAGGTAATTTAATCTTGGTGAGATTTGAAAAACAGATAGATAGATAGTTTGATCAATGTATTTCAAAAGCTCATTTTTTGTACATACAAAAAATATGTACAAAGTTAAAAAAAAAACACCAAAAAACAAACTACAAAGTACACAAAAAGAGAATACAAAGTGAATAATACCTAATCTAGAAACTTGGCACTGGCGGAGAAAATGGTCAAAATTTAAGCAAAAAGGAGCTTTAAACTTTTTATACATATGTAGTTTTTGAAAAAAATCTCTAATTTAGCATGAAAACTGATTGAAGCTTTGTACAAAGTATATAGCAAGTCTCATAGAATGAAGTTTAATTATGAAAGGGCAATTTTATTTCAAAAAAGCTACTTTTAGTTATAGCTAGTTTAAATTTATTTTTCAATTGCTGCGTTTGGTAACTTTATTTGTAACGAGAGTAAAAATATATTGCATGTTTGTAATTTAGAAAAATCATTAGGAATTTCTTACTGGGCGTGGGTCTGTGTTGAATAAAAACAGAATGAAAAGAAATGGATAAAGAAGAGGAAGTCGTACTTGTCATTATTTTGCTAACATCACCAATCTTTTTTTAGTTAAATAGGAAAATAAATCTTCCTAATATTTTTTGTATAATAGTGTAAATGTGTTTGAAATGACAAAAGAGTTTCCTGAGGAGACTCAGCCTCTTAAATGCCCACATCCTCAGTATGAGTTTTTTTTTAGTTATTTCGATAAAAGTATGTAGCGTGGAAAGGAATTCGTTCAACGGGGCTGTAATATCACGACGTAGCCGATACAATGCTGGAACTCGATTCTACACAAGAGGCATTAATTTAGATGGACATGTTGCAAATTTTGTTGAAACAGAACAGATTGTAGAATATGATGGTCAAAAAACTGCCTTTGTACAGGTAAATTTCTGTTTTTGTTAATATGATGATTATTTCAAAAGTAGATGATGGGGGATTTAAGTACCCTCCCCACTTTTGGTGCTTCGGGTCCCAAGTACTATTCACTTATTGGGTCTATCCGCTATTTTTATAGTTCTATAGAAGGCCGAGAATGTAGTTTGGGATGTTTTTTGATAGAGTAGTTTTAAAGAAATAAAAGACGTAAACTTCGGATGTATGCGCTTTTATATTTTTTTTTCTATGAAATATTTTATCTTTTTTTTTGTTCTATCACATTATCGTTCCCCGAATTGCCTTTTTTCCTGATGGGCCTTAAACTCAAGTGCCGCTTGCACCAAATTGGAATAATATATGTTAAATATCAATGTTGGGTATTTCATATGCTGTTCATTTCAATATGACAGCGCAATTTCTAGCACTGCCAGCAAATCAGCAGAAATGCAAAATTTAAGATACCGTAATTCTATTTTATACCAATAAAAAAGGATAAAAATAAGTTTTTCAAAGAAAAGTAAAGAGTGATATTAAGACCTAAAATAATAAGAAATCAAGTAATATAATAGCTCAAACTTTGAAACGAATGAACAAAAAATGAAAGATGTTGCTATGAATGAATAAACTAAAAACGAACAGAAATGACGATAAATAAGAGCGGGGCTACCGCTCCCTCAGAACAACCAAATGGCTGGAGTGTTATAGATGAAACAAAATTTATTGCAAAAAAGCCTGTGGGCCATAGCAGCACAAAATACAAACAAAGTTCGAAGAACAAAATTCAGCTTTAAGTAATTCAAACCAAGAATAAAAAATAAACAAAAAACACACACGACAAGGTCCAACATTATAATCGACAAACAACAGTCATAATGAGATTCGATTCCTAAAAACCATAACAAGCAATCACCTCAAACGTAATTCCCTATATTTAATCCTTAAACGAAGAAACTTACACAACTGTTTAATAACACCTGCGTTCCTCTCAGCCATCTGCTCAGTTAACCATCATTCACTCGCAAACCATGTCCAAAACATTCATTCCGCAACTCGGACAGCTCTACACTCGGATATAAAATGAAAGAGATTCTCATTCACACATCCACACATAGGGCCTAAGAAGGGATCGGCCACCAAACTAAACTTTTCCAAAAATTTCCTTCTCTCACCTAAATCCCAACCATTCCCTCTAACCAACAACTCTTTATTCAACCCAATTTTTGAATTCTTTGAGGATTTGAATTCTTCAAATGCTCTTTATTCAACCCAAATTTAAAATCTCCCCCCGAAAAAACTCTTTAGCTTGAGAGTAAATCCTCAGACATAGATCGGTCGTTATGGCCTTTCCACTCTTGGATTTCTTGGTCCTTTAGGGTCTACTGGACTTCCTGTCATGCTGACACGCATTCATCCATCAGGCTTTTTCCTCCCTTCCACGTCTCCAAAAGCTTCCTCTGGAAGTCTTGTTTTTTCAGCTTCAAAGCCCTGTGGTGGAGGGATCAGATGGGCTAGTGCTAGCAATATTTATCAAGCTCATTTTCTTTCGATTTCGTATGAAGGGAAAACTTCCACCTTAGTAGTTCAAATGCTACTTTTGGTTTAGTAAAAGAGGAGCTACTGCAAGGTTTTTGGCCCATTTCCTAACCTGAACTCTTTTGACTCGGACATTTTCTTTCCTTAAAGATCCTTGGCCTAAGGTACTTATCCTGTAATTCCCAAGCTTATCGGGCAAAAAACCTTTGTGTTTTCTTACGCTCTTCTGACAACAACTTATTTTGAGCTGAGGTCACATCGACGCAAGGTTGACGTTCTGTAAGCTCTGAGCCTATTAGCCATCAAAAATGTGTTTTATGTATTTACTACATTTGGGAAAAACATCTTTTGCTTTGATGTTCCTTTGGCCATCTGTACACTCATTGTAGGATGTGGCTTATAAATATATTTTATCTTAAGGAGAAATACTATAAAGGGGAGTGGCATTTGATAAAGGGAAATGTCATAAGGGAAATGAAATAAACTCACCAAAGAAAAAATATATTGTTGTTCTGATAATTGTCATTATTTTTTGCAATAATTCATTTGCACCCGTGAAATTGTCACTAAAACACCCTATTAAATATATATATATGGGACTCTTTTATCCCCAAGCCTATGTCTGTATACGGGATTTTGTTGTAGGAAGGCTGGCTGCAAGAAGAATTTTTTCCGAGGAGTACCAAAAGAATGAACAAGGAAGAATAAAAAGAAATTATCTCTTGGACTTCGTCGAACGGTTAGACCCCCCCCACCCCCCACCCCACCTTGGTACGACCATGTGTGTGACTTGATACTATGTTTTTAAATGATTTTCTGAGTAGATTTGCACATGGCAGCATTAGAATGCTTTTTTTTTATTGTAATTATTTGACTGAACTGCCCTCTTAAGAGTATAAATGGGACTTCTTTTATTTCTAGACTCGTGGCTCCATACCAATTTTCTGGAATCAACTGCCGAACTTGAAATACAAACCCAGTGTAGTTATAGATAGTTTTAAAGAACATATTTTAGCGCTTACCAAACATTTTGAAGAACAAGTCCTTCAATATGGTCAACAAGTTCTTCTCAACCTGGTAATTAAATTTATCATATTTTCATTATATCTTTAGACAAAGATATTCGTTTATAAGGATTGAAGAAATGCATAAAGAGTCTCTACATATTCGAAATATATCTGTGTGTGTGGGGGGAGGGGTCAGGATGCTCTTATCTAACTCCTCTAATATATATGAAAAAAATGCGACACGACCTATTTATGTAGACATAGTAAGGCTCACGGTAAGTAGGCCTATAGCAACTCAATTAACATAATTGAAAATTATTAATTTGCAGCGCCAGCTTTTTTTTCTGCTGAATTCTTGTAAGAATCAGGCAATACGATGCTTAGAGTGTAAACAATGTAAGGAGGAAGCAAGCATAAGTATTCTTGATTAAGTTCTTGTTGGAAAATAATTCAACTGAAAGTGTTGACTCAACTGACATTTCCATACTACAACTGACTGCCCGCTAAAGGCTCTTGCTTTGTGTTCCAGTTTACAGCTGAGTGTTCTTTTTTTCTATTAAGATACCCATTCATTTCTCAAGGAAGGTAGTTAACACAAGTGTCTTTGTAAAGGGTTTTATTTAGCTCTGGCAAAGATCTTGTCGTGATTTTCCTTTGAGCGATCAGGTTAAAGGGTATATATGTAGAGTGCCGACAAAGTTACACCGTCGAAACCAAAGATTAAGAGAAGTTAATAAAATAGGAACTTGAAGCTCTTCTCTGAAAAAAAAAACACACACACACAGAAAAAAAAACAATAAATGGCTGGGCCATCTTGCGTTACCCAGTAAAGGCTAAACTTGATGACATAAACTTAAGTAAAAGCTCTAGTTGTGTTTTATGTTTCATATTTTGTTCATTGTTGTTTTGCATTTGGCATAATATTAAAGAAACTCTTTTGAGGAAGGGCACGATAGGTGTATGTGTTTACTTTTTTAAACTTGGTTATGATCTGCTTCGTAGCCTAGCCCTAAATATTTTACTAATAAAGAGGTTTAAAACAAAATAGTATGTTCATTGTCAGAAAAGTAGAGTGAAATCCAAGCCAAAAGAAAATTGAAATTGAAACTCAAGTTTTAACCAGCGCAATTAAGTCTTTTTTGATGTTCTCTCACTCTATTAACCATGTATCAATAGTGGCAACAGTAGTATTCATTTTATTTCGTCCATACTAAAACGCTAAATATTTTTCTCAAATTGGTCCGTCTTCATTTTCTGTTAAAACACTTTCAAGTTGCTAAGTGGGTTTCATGAGATCATCACCATCAGTTCACACCCTTACAGCTTATTAACAAACGCTCCCGGTCGATGCGTGTGCGTCTGTGATACCTATTGCGTAAAGCCCAACCCTTAGTTTGCCTTGTCAGAGTCATAAGGATTCTACACCTTAGGAAGTCTATACGCAAAATGTGGAGAACATATTTTGTCTTGTCCTAATTCGTGTACATGACGATTAGTAGAGGCCACGCCTTCCCCTCCTTGTGAACCAGCAGAACTATAGCCGGTCATTGCTTGAATACTAAGGTAAATGAGGAAAGTAGAATGGTGTTCTACTTTATTGGTAGTACTGCTATTAACCTTGTTCACGCCATTGTCCGAAAAAAAAGGCTCCTCATTACCGTTATTTACCAATTAAGATAAGTCACTGCATCAAGTTCTATTCTAAAATTTATTTAAAATAATAATTTATTTGAACTGTTTATAAAACTTATCCACTCAAAATCACTAGTAAAATTAATTATACGATTTTATCAATACATCATTTTGTCACTTTCTTCCGTTGTTTCTTTCGCAAAGTTAATCAGTTTGGTTACTGAACTACTCAAATATCGTTCCTAATTCTAAAACAATTAATTTCTTTGGCCAATTTTTAACTTAATAAAATGAGAGAAGTGAATAAGCCAAAAATAGAATATTGCGCTTTTTAGAAGATAATGAAGGAAAGCAAAAATATAAAGAAGAGAAAAAAAATTAAAAGCCAGTAATTGTGTATTAGTTTTCATGCTTTAAATAGTGTAATAAAAATTTAGTGAATTATTTCATCCTTCTTCTATATTTTCTCGTGCAATTGAACATTTAACTTGATATGCTAACCTGCTGTACATCTTCACTGAAGCTTTCCTTTAAATATTTATCAAACTTGTTCTCTTTGCTGGTATGTGTCTTGTCCTTCATATTTTTTCTTTTCCAGGTTGACCAAAAAGGATCTGAAGGAAGACTAGCCAGTCATTACAAGACTTTGATTCAAACGTATAATAACGATCTGCTCAGGTAAGAGACTTATACAAATAATTTAGAATATCTACGTAGAAAGGTTCTATTGATGAATCTTCAGCGAAGAAACTTGGTGTAAAATTCTTGAAATATGATTGAAAACGGTGTTCAGTTCGGTTAAAAGACTAAGAAGTTAGGTCTGCGCTGTTGCGATCCTGCAAGTTTCTTTAATTTTTTTTTTACCCTTTTAAAGTTTTCCGAATCTCGTTTCAAGTTGTTCGCCTATATTGTTTTGAGCTATCTTTCTGTTTATTTAAAGGAAAAGAAAAGATTTGATAAATTGTATTGAAATATTTTACTTTATTCAATAATTAGGCTCCAGTTATAAAATTTTAATAAACACACTTAATTTAAAAAAACTTAAATCGAACGAATTAAATCCTGTCAGCTGCTTGTTTCATCATGTCTGAGTTTTCAGACAGGAGTGTTGTTTAAATGTCACTTGTGACAGAAAAGACTAACAAAGCTGTGTTTTTTTTGTTTTTTTTTTATAAATGTATTCTTTGCAGGAGTCACCTTTCGAGTGAATAGTTCTGCTAATTATTTCGTCCAGTTTGTTCTCTTGTTACTTCGAGTACATGTATCTACGACTATTTACTGTTCCTTACTACAACAATCCTTGATGAAGTGTGAAGCTGATAAATATAGGCATGTCGTTGCGTACGGCAGTTATTTAGCAACTGCCAGCTGTTATAACAACAATAAGTTATTTTGTTGTTTTTTGAGCTATTTTTCTGGTGATGTACAGGAAAATATTCAATAGATTGTATTGAAATACTTTACTTTATTCCATAACTAGGCTTTGATTATAAAATTTTAATTAACGTATTTATAATTAACCATCACTTGAAGTAAAAATACCCAAAATCAACTGAAGTTTCCTGGCTACAGCTCCAAATCCAGTCAGCTGCTAGTTTCATCTCGTCTGAGTTTTCCGTCAGGATTGTTATTTAAATGTCGCTGGTGACGGAAAAGGCTAACAATGCTGTATTTTTTTTTTTTATAATTGTATTCTTTGCAGGGGTCACATTTCGAATGAATAGTTCTACTAATTATTACGTCCAGTTTGTTCTCTTGTTACTTCGAGTACACGCATCTACGACTATTTGCAGTTCCTTATTACACTAATCCTTGATTTAGTGTGAAGCTGATGAATATAGGCACGTCGTTGCGTATGACAGTTATTTAGCAACTGTCAGCTGTTATAACAAGCAATTATTTTTGTTTTGGGCTATCTTTCTGGTGATGTACAGGAAAAGGAAATATTCGATAGATTGTATTGAATACTTTACTTATTACTTATTATATTTTACTTAGTATTATACTTGGCTTTGATTATAAAATTTTAATAAACAGCAGCATTGTGTGGCAAATACCATCTGAAAGTTTTCCCTCCAGATAATTCCCCATAACAAAACATTATTACAAGTCATTGGGGAATAGAAATGCATGGAAGTGTGGGTAGTTGCCCTTCAATCTTTTGGTCATTCAGAAACCGCACTAAAACCTTTGATTTGCTTTCAAATGATATTTTGTTTTATCTTCTAGGACCATTGATTACATAGTATCACCCATTTGAAAAAAAAATATATATATACACATCCGTGATCTTCTTCCTGGTTGATTTTTTCAGAGCATTTCCCCCTAATTCGAGAAAAAAGAAGTTTGCTTGCTTGCAGTTTTCAGATGCAACCCCGCTCCCTCGCATTTCAGAAATTAAAATTTACTGATACAATTTATTTTGATATAATTGATATGGTTGGTTTAATATATATATTTTTTTTAGCGTTAAGGATGCCTTTTTAGACTTTTAAAGGGCCGTAGTCCCGTTTTTTTCCTTCATTGGGAAAGTTCTCTCTCTTGTGTTTTTTTTTTTTTTTTTTTTTTTTTCAAGTTTAACCACATTCGGAATGACTTACCTAAATTTGAAGAAAATAAACAGTGATATAAAAAGGCAGGCAGTTGACGCAGAATAACCAATAAACTCTATTTTCCTTGTTATCCTTGCTATCTTGATCCTTACCTAAAATTAATAAAGCTGATTATATTGACGGGAAAAAATGAAAATAACCCTTTTCAAAATTAACAATTGTTTAAAAAGAGCCTTAGGATTTATTCCATTACTAATGTATAGAATTTAAAAAAATAAGGAAATTCGTTGAATTAAAAACCTGTTATCAGTCTTTTTGGCAGCTAACCTCAAGGCTCGTTTTATAATAGGTTTACTGGTATTGACTATTGGTTTAGTAATATAGTTCGTTGGGGTAACCCATCATGATAAACGAATTCTTTTGATTTACCTTTAAGCAGCCAGTTAGTTTAATAAAGTTTTCAAGACCTGTAAATAATTCTCCTTAAGATAAGATTTATTTAAAAAAGCGGCTATCACAACCCCAAAAGGGCCGAATTCGCACTTTGGTGTCAAACACAATTATAAAATTGCAATGGATAAAAAGTCAAACAAAAAAATTCGTAAGTTAAAACAAGGGAAACAAATTTAAGCAAAATAAATTAACACTAAATAAATAAAAATGTAATAAACAATAAAACTATAAGATAAAAGTTGAGAGAAAAGCGGGGGGGCTATTTATTTAACATTTCAACTATGTGAGGGATGAACGTTCTTCTGTATTTCACAAAGGAAAAGAGAAGTAGTACGAAGGTTATGCACGGCAAAATGGGCAAGACTTAAGGAAATTTGTGCTCTCCTTTCCTTAAGGTCGACTACATTAGCTCTCTGAAGAAGGAAAATGTAAGGCACTTTACCCTCGTTGTAGATAATTCTTAGGCACCTTTTTTGAACTGCCTCTATTCTGTCCGACAGTTCATTGGATATGCCAGGATGCTAAACAGAACAAGCGTATTCAAGGGTAGGACGGACAAAAGAGAGAAAAAGAGAGAGAAACAATGCAATTTAAGACATTTAAATTTATTCAGGAGTTTGAGGAGAGAAAATGCAGCATTTGTACGTTTTAAAACATCATTTACGTGGCAATCCCATTTTAAGTCGCTTGAGATGGTAACACCCAGTAATTTCGTAATATTAACAGACAGGGGGGGGGCAGGAGAAACAAGGGGGAGTTTTAAGGAAACTAATTGTTAAAACTGTTGACTTTAAAGTGTTGACTCTCATATCACTAGCAACAGCTTCATCTGATATTGATTCTAAGATGTCCATTGTGTTACTCTTTAGATTTTTGAAACATGTTTCTAAGACAGTTAAATCGTCAACGAATTTCCATCTATCCGGGGAATCAACGCCAAGTCTGTTTATCATGGTAAGGAAGAAAATTGGGCCTAAGAGGGCACCCCATTATAAATTGGAAGGGGATCAGAGTAAACATCCAGGTATTTGACGACTTGCGTTCTATTAGAAAGGAAGGACGAAATTATTCTTATTAAGTAGGGCTCAACTACGAAGTCATTGGTTAGTGTTTTTTAATAGCGTATTGTGGTTAATTAAATCAAAAGCTTTTAGTAAGTCAACTGCGATAACATTGAGCCAGGTATTGGGTTTTTCAAACCCCTTAAGATCTCAACCTATTCTAAAAAAGAATTGTCGAGGTAAAGAGACCTGTAATCAAAAGACATATAAAAAATTCTCATTAAGATCTCAACCTATTTTAAAAATGTAGTGTCGAGGTAAAGAGACCTGTAATCAAGAGACCTGTAAATAATTCTCCTTGAGATCTCAACCTATTCTAAAAATGAATTGTCGAGATAAAGAGACCTGTAATCAAGAGACCTGTAAATAATTCTCATTAAGATCTCAACCTATTTTAAAAATGTAGAGTCGAGTCAGACCTGTAGAGAGAATATGTTGAATTGAGAGATATGTAAATAGAATATGAATATGTTGAATTAAGAGCTGATTGTTTGCTTTTTGATGGAAAAGGTAAATTTTATTGGTAATTTTAGGAAATAAACTGTTACGATATGCTGGGGACTGGCCCCAATTTCTTAAAATATTTTGAAGCACAAAATTTATGCTAGGATCCAATATCAAAATTGAAAAAGTTTTAGTTTACAATGCATTTGGAATAATAACGGAAACAATTTGGCCAAATTCCTGTACAGCAAGGCCTAAATATATGTTGATGATGTTCACGGTGTTCGGATAGATAATGAAAAGTACGGAATTGATCTAATATACCCTGATATTTGCTCTACCTCGTGAATGTCTATCTCGAAAAATGTCAGGGCGAATTTCATAACTTACAGCCCATTCCCCAGAGGTATTTAGGGGTCATGTCACACCCAGAGGCATAGTTATTGGACCTTCCAACTATAATAGAAAAATAGCTATTACAAAATTCTGATCGGATGATTTTTTTTGGGGGGGAGGGGGGGGAGAGAAGAGACACGATGAGGGCACGTTGGTTGCCCATCATTATTGTTCCTCTACTAAAAAAGGCTCTAGAACTTTGGATTTCCATTCGGTCATCCAAGAGTTCTTTTCAGATCGACTAAGACCATTGATTCAATGTAATCGCTCCTTAGAAAAAAAAATAAATAAACCCGTTTCTTCTAGCAAAAAATACAAATTGCCACATTTTTGCTAATGGAAGCTTCAAAACTCAACAGCAGGGTTTTCTTATACGCTCAATCTCATCGCGGAATTTGGGGTGACTATTAGGACACTTTTCTAGCTTGTATCTTTTTATGGGTAGTATTATATTTAAAATCAAGATAAGAATCTAATTCTTTTGATGCATTCAGTGTTATAGTGTTATTACTTTTTTAAGTTTCAGTTCTATTGGTCTGATTCATTTCTTTTCTTACACTTCGCTACCCCAAACGTTTGATCAGCATTAACCCCAAATTTTTTTTGGCGGAATTCTTTTTTTTCTGGGTTATATAATTTCAATGTTTTACTGCTGATGATGGACACTGTATATGAAGGCTTCATCCCTATTTTGAACTTTTAAATTTTCGTTCTAGGTTATATTGCCTGCCAATGGCTGCTCTTTATATCTTTTTTCAATTGCATTGAGTGACAAAAAAACGTGAACGAACGGAAATTATTCTGTATGTAAGTGAGACCCTTATTATTCCTAAGCTTCCCAACCCTCACTGCTTAAGATAAGTTTTTACTGGTACTTTACTCACAGGATTTTTTTTTTGGCTCAACAAACAGTTTTATCTTTTGTTTTAAGTTTCAATATCTGTTCTAAGTCTCATTAAAAAGAACTTTTTTTGGTTCGATTTACTTTTGTCTTTAATGGCCTATGGTATTCAGGGGGTATCTTCAACATGATGAGTGGAGAGGGCTCTATCTCGTCTACTCCAACTCTTCACTTTAAAGTTTGACTTTTGTAGAGAAAAAGGGCTCGTTAACGAGCTTGCTTATCAACATAAACTGAAACTCCAATTCAAGTTCTATTTCTTCAATAAAGAGGCCCTTCATCGCCTTAGCAACTATACTAGACGCATCATCATAAATTCATCCCTTTGTCCTAATGAAGGAAGGCTAATGGTTGAATTCGTTCTCACCTGAATATTCATTCATTGTACCTGAAGTACCTGTCATGAAAAGATTAAAAATGTGAGCTTGAAAACGCTTTATTGAAGCCTTATGTACGCCCCCTCATCGCCATAAGAGAGTAGACTTGCCTCTACTTTAATACATATTACGCAACCAGGTACATTTTTATTTTGGGTTTGCACATCTGTATGACTACATGTATGACCGTGCACACAAGTGTGAATATGACTGCACACACTGTTGGGGCCAAACTTACAATTATGTACGACAAAATTCCCCAAGTCGGTCCTTTGCAGTGATATGATCTCTTTTGTTACTTGAAAGGGAACTAGCTTTTCACATTTTTGTTGAAATTGTACTCTTCAATAATTTATGACTACTGGCTCCATATGGTCATTGTAGGGGGAAAAATAAACATGCAAGCTTGACCATCCTTTTGTGGAATACTAAGTATTTTCGTAGTTTTGTACAAAGTAGCTTGGGGTTTTCATAGATGTTGAATACCACTAAATAATTCTCAACCTATTCTAGAAATGAATTGTCGAGGTAAAGGGGCCTGTAAATAATTCCCCTTAACATCTCAACCTATTCTAAAAATGAATTGTCGAGGTAAAGAGACCTATAATCAAGAGACCTGTAAATAATTCTCATTGAGATTTCAACCTATTCTAAAAATGTAGAATCGAGTCAGACCTGTAGAGAGAATATGTCGAATTGAGAGACCTGTAGAAAGAATATGTCAAATTAAGAGACCTGTAGAGAGAATATGTTGAATTAAGATCTGATTGTTTGCTTTTTGATGGAAAAGATAAATTTTATTGGTAGTATTAGGCAACAACCTGTTACCATATGCTGGGGACTGGCTTCAATTTCTTAAAATATTTTGAAGCACAAAATCTATGTGAGGATCCTATGTATGTACACGTATGTGTACATACATTGTACTGTATGTACAATGATGTACGTTGTATGTATGTGCAATGTATTGTATTTTCAGTTCCTGATATTACTTTAAAGAGAAGTGAAGTTCTATTAATTCTCCTTTGTAAAAATACAGTGTTTGGTGACAAAAAAGATGACAAGTTAATACGGAAGTCACATATATGGCACGACACGCTCTTGCACTTAAGCCTTGGAGGCTGCTCCTCCTCCATTTTTGGATAAAAACTTTATGTGGTTTGTTAGGCTTTATTATTGACTTTAAGCTAGCTAATGATTTCGGATCCAGTTACAACTTAGTAAGCATTTTTCATTCTTATTTAAATACATTAATAACATCTTCATCACCAAGTTTTCTTAATACTTGTCAAGATCTAGTAATTATCACATCTAGTTAGTGCACAAGAAATGTTATTTGTTTCGCAATAGGTTTTAATCTTAGCCATATATATATATATATATATATATATATATATATATATATAAAATTGCTTCGTAATTCCAGCATGTTAATATCTTGTAATATAATAATATTTCAGTCCAATGATGGCATTCAAAATCTATATTACTGTCAGCCCAAAATCAATAGACGAACCCTAAAAACAATAACGTAATACATAATTCAACACTGGATAGTCAATGCGGCAAAAAAGTATACTAGTCAATTCAATACTGCTGGCTTCGTAAACAGCGAACATAACACATTATTTCTTTTTTTTTCTGACCTTTTCATATAAAATGGATGGCCAAAAAGGGAGCTTTTTTTTTATCACAAGCCATTTTTACACTCATTTAAAAAAAAACCTTAGCCCATTGGAAGTTTTAAGACCTATTCTTGTTTTACTGCATTATATTTTTACCAGTTATTTAGTATTTTTGTTTCAATTAGTGGTAAATAGAAAAACGCCCTGTAGCCTTTAAAAAGTCTGAAAGAGTGGCAGTCCAATTTTTATTCACTGTTGTCTTTCCTCGTTTTAAGCTTAATTTTAATTTTTAATATTAATTTCAGTTTTATTTAGGTTTCATTTTGTTAGTTTTTCAAGTTTGCTCAATTCCTGTCCTTAATTAACAGTACCGGGAGATCTGACTTCACCCAGTCTCCGGCACTTGGCATGCAACAGGCTTGTATGGGGTTGATTCTTTCTGTTGCTTGTCTTTTAACCACAAATAATGACAACTTTTTCTTGATGTCACGGCATCACCATACTATTACAGCTACTACTAATAACTCACCGCAGCATCAAGCCGCCTGAGACCAACACAGCTAAGAACACTCATCTCGCATTCCGATTTATTCAAAACCTTCCTCTTTACAGTCTCCCAGGAAGTTCCCATTTTCCTTAAATCTTTACTTACGACATCCTCCCACCCCAACCAAAGATGATCTGATTTTCGTTTAGCCCTAGATGACTGGCCGAAAAGGAAAAACTTTAGCAATCTTTTATACTTCAAACACAGCACATGTCCTAGCTATTTCATCCTTTTTCTCATTATAGACGTAGAAAGTGGGATTGAACCCTTTTGGAACCTTCGTAGATATATTAAACTATAAATACCTTAAATTATAAGCTGTATGTGTACTACAATGTTGTACAAGATAAGTTTATTATTAGTATTAGTATTAGTCCCAAAAACCATATTAGTCCCAAATTTACAATTAAATACTTCCAGGTCCATAAATACCCATTTTGGTGGAAATCAAATACCATTTGTGGAATAAAGAACCATTTGTTTTCATTTACAATATGTTGTCATCCATCATTCAAGATCCTCCAAGAGAGGACCATCGAACAATCAAGAATAAGAAGATGTACAACACTCCATTAGTTATGTAAGGGGAAAGAATACAGGAGACTCAGGTAACAGGGTCTTGCAACATCGTAGAATAAAGTAGGTTTGGGATCCTGATTTCAGCAAGGCCTAGCATTCTCATCCTTCTATTCAGTTGGAGGATGAGTAAAACTACAAAAACGAGATAGTTGCAGCCTCATTTTTTCCACAGTCTATGTTAAAGACTACTGGAAAAGTTTGAATCACACACCGAAAAGGTGGAAGACAATACCACAGAATTTTCTGCATCTTTCTTTTTTTTTTTCTTGTATTAATTAATTGTTAATTGCATTAATTGGCACCTTAGGATTTGTTTCAAAGAGAAATCTTTGTCAAACTAAGTCTCTGACTTGCAAAATATTAATCTAAATTTATTCTTTAGTTAAAGCGGCATGAACAAAAGAAGTTAGTTTTCTTTAGTTTTTCTTACTAAAATTTGTCAAATATAAAATACTGACAAAGTGAGAACTATTTTACAATATTAGCCAACATTTCTTACAAAGAAAAATATAGTTAATTTTTCAACACCTTTTAGGCATTCAATACTATTAGATTTTAAAGCTGGGTCAAAGTTTTTATCCCAACTATCTCCATCAGAGCTCGTTTAAACGTCAGTTGTCTCCAATTGTACTCGAAAGTCGAAAGTTAAATGCATATTTGAATTGGGGATGGTTGTGATCCTTTTGAACCCTAGTAAATTTATGAGTAAGGTATAGTACTAGGATCCCGGGCCTCACCCAGGCCCGGTATTTGGCACGCGATAGGCTAGCATATATTTCATTCTTTAATTACACAACCGCATTGCGTTAATCTTATTTTTAAGACATAAGGTGACACGTCAGCAATTTAAATTGACTTAGGAAATTTTGGCGTGAATTCCATACCCCTTTCCTGGTAGTGCATCGAATAATAATTTATTTTATAGTATTTTTTTTTTACTGGGACGCATTATGATTCTCATTGTTGCTTCTCTTCTAACCGTAAATTTCGTTTACTATTCGATGTGATCACCCATCTCTATCACTTATCTTTTAAATATTTGGAGATAGTAAATGTGAACTGAGGGAAAAAA
This sequence comes from Artemia franciscana, assembly GCF_032884065.1. Classification (NCBI taxonomy): domain Eukaryota; kingdom Metazoa; phylum Arthropoda; class Branchiopoda; order Anostraca; family Artemiidae; genus Artemia; species Artemia franciscana. The sequence goes on from NC_088871.1 coordinate 4,796,170, forward strand.
TAATTTTTTTTCTCTAAAGTTAATTACTGTGATTTTTTTTTTTTTTTTAAGTTGTTATTGAAGTTATAACCAATAAAAAGAACATGTTCTAATAATATTTTGTTTTCAGTAAAGAGAAAATGAGACTAACCTTTATGGATTTTAAAGAATGATTAGCCCCACTCTTATTTGTGATGATTTCTATTTGTTAGACGTTGAATTGGTTATACATTTTAATTTTTCTTCTTCTCAGGTTTAATTTTTATTTATTCGAAAAGGATTTTCGAATAAAATCCTTTTCTCTGTCTAATAATAGGATTTATCCCTATTAGGACTTATATTTATCGCTAGATTGTATGGGGATATGAAAATCATATAACCATGAATTAAAAATTTATTGAGTCAAGTGAAATATTCAATTCGAAAAGGAAAGTTCTAGTTTTAAAAACTGGAATCCTAGAATTCTCTGGCCTGAAAAACGATCTGGATAGGGTACAAGAATAAATTACAGCATTTCCCCTCCAGAATGAGTGGTATAATTTCTAGTGTCATGGCGCGTGTAAAATTACAAACAATGACAAAAGAAAAAGGCATGAAACAGGAAACATCAAAAATCATATTGAATGGCAAAGGAAGGCGTTGCACAACGAAATATGTTGTTATTTGAAATTAAAATTACAATGGAATGAAGGAACGTATTGGTTTAGTTCGCGTGAGTCTGTGAAGGATAAACAGGAAGTATGAATTGAACAACAAGATCTGCGGCTAGAAAACATGCAAAAACAAGAATCAAAACAAATCCCAAATCAAAATAACTAAGAAGCCTAAATAAATGATCTTTGTTCAGAAAATAAATGATAGGTATAAACAAAATGAACAAAATCGGCGGTAAGAAGAGTGAGAATCACAACAAAGCTCACGAATAAACAAATTCTGGAAAATAAATATTTCTTTGATGCATTAACAGGAAGGAGGAATTGAATTACGACAGAATATCTTACTTTATTCTGGCGTAATTCAATTCCTCCTTCCTGTTAATGCATCTAAGAATTATTTATTTTGCAGAATTTGTTTATTCGTGAGCTTTGTTGTGCTTCTCACTCTTTAATAATATTCAAATTAAGATATTGATCGCTGATTTGACACCTCGTGACTTAAAAATAAAGAATGACACGATGATTATGCGATTGCATAATTAGAGTAAGAAATATATACAAGCGTGCAAAGTGCAACAAAATTTTCAGTTAGAAGAAGGAGACCCCATGACTCACAAAGACGAAGACCTCATATACACAAAAGTGATATCTAATAGCGCTAAAATGTCAAATTTTAGAGCCTCAATTGGTCATACATCAAGCAATCGGTTTAGTAAGTAGGGCCAAATACTTGAATTGGCAAAACATTCGATCGGTTTCAAATTGATGTTCAATACTTTTAAAAGGAATTTATTTAAAAAAAAGTACTGATGAAAAGCTATTGCATATAATATTAATGAAACAAAATCGTCGGCACTAGCTATGAGATGGTCGAATTTCATAGTCCAATCGTTAAATGCTTATAGCTTTTATGTGTTAGAGTCATAGGCAATTTTTTAAGTTTATTTTGCAATAATTATTTTGGGTACTATATCTCTAATACCTCAAACAGTAGGCTGTGCGAAAATTGTGGTTCAATCCCACTTTCTAGTGCTATAATGAAAGAAAGGTTACAACGCATAATACATGTGCAGCGGATGAAGGAGAACCGATTACCCAATATTGTCCTTTTCGGCCAGCCATCTAGGGCCAAACGAAAAGCAGGTCGTCCTTGTTTGGAGTGGGGGGGGGGGGGGGGGTGAGGAGAGATTTCAAGAGAGTGGGAGCTTCCTGGAAGGAAGTAAATAGGTATGCTTTGAATAAATTGGGATGGCGGAGAAGTTTGCATAGCTGTCATTGCTGGCGTCAGGTGGTGTGATGCTAAGATGAGTTGTTAGAAGAAGTAATAGTGTTTTTTTCGTATTCAATTTTTATAAGAAGGATTCTTATGAACATAAAAAGTTTATGATTTATTATAGGTGTATTTCCCAAAATCTACAAAATCCAAAATCTACTAAAATCATTTATACTACCCCAATGGTAGACTATTACCCCTCTTTATTCTCCCCACAACTGTATTTCCTGGTCCTTTAAGTTTTCCCTGCTATTTTTGTCACTCTCCTTCTTCAGGGTACAATGGAAATATTTGACTAGTCATATATTAATTATCAATTTTCACTTATTAATTTTCATAATAATTGCTAAGTTTTTATTATTAATTTTTATTTACATATGAATTTTCCATTCCTCATGCAGATTTGATGTGGTGGTTGGGTATTACACTTACCGAAAATTTTTAAACTTTTTGTGAGCGTGCTGTCCGGGATACTAAAACGAAGATCTAGGTTGGTTACTCTAAAATTGTAGCTAATCAAGGCAAATATAATTGCATTGCTCTTGGAGAGCTGTATTCTACTTTTTCAGATCATTCTGTTCTTTACCTATCTGGGCTTTATCTTATATTTGGGAATAAGGATTTTAGTGATATTCGGATGGCCTATTTCCGTTTTTGTAAGTATCTTCTATCTTCCTCTTTGGTATAGAAATATAAAATTAATAAACAAGTTTCACCTCCCGAATATTACTGAAAAGCTGACTGGTTTCGACGATTGTCACCTCTTCATGGTTTAATCGGTTTTTTTATTAAAATTATTTGTTTAATGTCATTGTTGTTTATTTTTTTTTTTATTAATTTTTTTTTTGTGTTTGTAATATTATTGTTGATTTTCGCTTGTGTTTACTCCACTATTTATATTTTTATGTAAATGGGTTATAAATAAATATATATTATAATAATTATAATATCTGCAGGATTTGCTATGAAATTCATAGGATTACGGTCACATGCGTTATAGTCAAAGGAAAGTTGTTGATTTTTTTTTTTTTTTTTTTTTTTTTTTTTTTTTTTTTTTTTTTTTTTTAGGGGAGGGGGTATTGGACGGCTACTGACCATGGATAAATATTGGGGGCGCAGATCATGGAGGAGGGGACAATACTGTATAAGGAAAAATGGAAGAGTAAGTGAAAAAATTTCTTGGTTCAGTGGGATATCAGGATCAGAAACAATCTGGCTTGACATTTTTTTTTTCTAAGATATTTATTAAAAATTAGATAATATGATCAACATTGTCATTGTAAAAACCTGAAAAGCCTCATGTTAGCCTTGTTTATTTCAATTCAACAGTATTCTTTTGAAAATGTTAGGCAAGGACGCAAAGAGGGACATTAGGCTCAATATAATGAAAAAATAAATCACCAATGAAGCAGCAAATCTTAACGTTATTTTTATTTTTTTTCGTAATTTTGGAGGTTTATCAAATAGTCATTTAATTGTAATTTTGTAATTTGTAATTTTGGTTTTGAATTAGATTTCCGGCCCTGAGCGCTTACTTAATTTCCCCACATTACAATCCTGTAAATTGGCCTGGTCCAGTCCCAACCTTAGGAGTCCAAACTAATTTAATCGACATATTAAATATACATTTCATTTAAGCTGCTAGATAAATAATTTGTATGTACTTTTATTTAAAAAGTAACACAAGTAAGAGGAAACAGTTTAAAAATAATTAAGAGGGTTATTAAGAGTAGTGAATAGATCCGAGTTTTTTTAAATACTTATTTTAGATATTTAAGCTTCAAGAGGATTAGCTAGCAGCCTGCAAAAATGTAACAAAGACTAAATACTACTAATACTACTGCTACTACTACTAAAAACTCACAGCAGTATCAAGCCGCCTGACGCCAACACAACTAAACACGCTCCTTCTCTATCTATTCTTCATTTTTCTATTCTTCATTCTTCTCCATCTATTCAAAGTCTCGCTCTTTACACCCTCCCAGGAAGTTTCCATTTTCCTTAAATCATTCCTTATGATGTCCTCCCACCCCAACCGAGGACGGTTTTCTGATTTTCGTTTGGCCCCAGATCACTGGCCAAAAAGGACAATTTTTGGCAATTTGTTATCTTCGTGCGCAGAACATATCCTAACTATTTCAGCCTCTCTCTCATTATAGCCGTTAAATAAATTTAATAATATACGTCCAGAGAAATGAGGCTACATCGGATTTTCTTTAATCTCTCTAATAATGAGTGCTGCCATCTTAAGTTCACAAAGTGTATCAAACATTCTTTTTTTTGTTCTTGTGTTGCTTAATAGCACAGCTGCGCAAGGAATGCTTTTGCTGTGCTATTTATATGCTTTAAGACTATTTAGTCAATTAAAATCTGTTCTACTAACTGTACATAGGAGCCAAGCTTAAAATATTTCAAAATTTACGAGGGGGTTATACTGTATTTTCATTATGTATTTTTAATAATTTTTTATTTTCAAATATTATTATAATCTTTTTGTTGTGTGTATGTATTTATGACCTGCCTTGTTTATCAAGAACAAAACAAAGACAATAACTGACTAATTCAACCAGATAAAAAGATTTGTGTCTGAAGAACCTCACCGAATCCTTTCAGTGTATCCAAATTTTTAATTTAACTTAATGTTAGATCATTCAAAGATAAAATGTCAGAGAGAAAACGGGTTTAATTTAACCAAACAGTGGAAAAAAACAGACTTTAAATAATTAAAAACCTGAAAAACCAAACTTGGAAGTTATATTATTTTGTAAATTATTTTGTAGTCATTTTGTTTCTATTAATTTTGGTACTTATTCTGAAATTTGAAAGTGTGTGGACTACAAATCTAAGATATTTCATTATTAACCAGAACACCCAACAAAAAAGTTCTGGTGTATGGTGGAAGGAATTAAGATGTGACCTATTATTAATTTTCTGTTTGTTTTTTCCTTGTTGTTTTATATGTTGTGTTTAACGTAGTTTAGTTTATTGAAAAGAAAATTTCGTTGATAAAGGCTCCCGGATTTGGAGCTGAAATATTCGAAAATATTTTGAATAATAAATTTATAAATTGTAAATTGCATCACAGAAAAATATCCACCGAGAGAGAGGGGGCATACCTGGTGAAGTAGAAAATCCACGATTGTGAAACAGGTTCCAGCAGTTGGGTCTAATAAATTATTTCATTCCAAGAGAGATCTTCAAATTATGACAGATCTATATATATATAAAAAATGTCAATATATCAGAAGATAAATATGGCATGTCTTTAAAAGAAAATCTTGATAAAATTAAATTTTACAGTAAAAAAAAAAATTACCAATGAAACAGCACACCTACAGAACCAAACTAAACTACACAACCTAACACAAAAATATATCAAACAAAACATAAAGACAGAAAAAGAAAGGAAGACTGTTTTCTTACTTTAGTAATTGAGATGGATAAGCACTTCAAAAGGCCTTAACCACACTCACCCATCCAATTACCTAGGTAAAACAGCATAATCATACACATTCAACCGTAAAGACTAGTTCATGGACAGGTAGTAGTGTCGTCAATAAGATTAAGTCGTCATAAATCGAATGTCCAAAACTATAAATCCAACAAATAGTTCAAAAGTGACTACCACACACCAGGGCTCATCAGGAGAATACACACTTGTCTATTGGGTTTCGGCACTTGAAATTCCCTACCCAGGCAAAGTGGCACGCTTACCATAAGCTCCTTATGGTAACCCCCTGATAGATATTGCAATTGAAATACATGCATATTAGTAGAGCCATTTGGGCGAGTGGCTTGGAGTGCATTTCAACCCCCCCCCCAGGATTTGGGTTGCAAAATTTCTGAAATGTGAATTGCATCACAGAAAATTATCTACCGAGGGGGCATACCTGGTGAAGTAGAAAATCCAAGATTGTGAAATAGCTTCCTTTTGCGGCTTGACTTTGGATATATTGTAGTAGCAGCCTCTGATTTCTAATCATAAAGCCAAGAAATTCCTGCAAACAAATTTTGGAGATAAATAAAAAGCGTTGGAGATCAAACACCTTCAGTGAAATATGGACTTTGATTTTGATTTAGTGGATTTAGATTTAGATTTTTTTTTATTTAGAATGCTCGTACTATAAATAATATTAGAAGCATTAGGCTTTAAATTTAATCCTTAAAAAAAATTAAAAAATCATAAAAAATCCTTAAAATCACTAAAAATTTACGATTTCGGAATGGTAGTACGCGGCAATTGGGTAGATAAAATTGGAATCTAAAGGGAAACAGAATCAAATAATAATTAATCTTAATTCCAATTTTTCAATTAATACAACAACAAAAAAAATCCAACCAAAAATGCAAAGCAAATAAACTACGCTGATAAAAAAAAGTAAAAAAGAAAGTTGAACTAAACAAGAAGAGAAAAAACACAACGAAATTTAATGAACCAAAAAAAAAAAAACACACACACACTAAGAAAATTAACAATCAGTCACCCATCCTTTAAAAGGCACCGAAAGTCAAGCTGGAGCAAAGGACCTTGCGCAGCCAAAAATTTAAACAAACGAATTTAACTTGAATAGAAACACCAACCGCAAGGCGGCGTTAAGGAAAAAGAAGATTATTTTTTAGTTTCCCAGAGATAAGTTAAATTATCTATAGGCTCCAACCGAGTGACACTTTCCAGACAATTTCAGGCAAAGCATCCTAAGCACACAAAGATACAGTCAAGGGGATGAAGTCTTATCTGACTGGTGGACTGAATGAAAAAAGAATAAAAAAATAACAATTCAAATAGGGATGAAATATTTTAATAGAAAGCGAGCCACATGAACCTCAACGCATAATTAAAAAGAAAAAACAAAAACTAGAGGTAACATGAATTTTTCCTAAGCAAAGAATGACTATCTAATAGAAAACTATTTGTTTCAAAGACAATGCTACTTGTTTTGTTATATACCCTAGAGAGTGGTTTCAAAGGGGAGGGAAATATTGAACTGGATAGAAAGTTTAAAATCGACCCACAAAAAATGTGCTTCCAAGATTCCTCGATAACTTTATTGTTATTTTATAAGCATGATGCTAGGAGATATTCTCATCACGTAGAATAAATAGGAGGCAAACATAGCAACTCCATAAAAGTCCCGAACGTTAGGCCTGAGAAATTCGCTAAAAACTTAGAAAGCTCGACTTGGCAACCTTTCATGCAAGACAATTAGCTTCGAACAATAGACATACTCTCTAAGACAAAATAAGCAGCTTGATACAGATCTCCGACTCCTTTGTGGCAGCAGTATCAAGAGTACTGTCGTCAGCAAAGGTAGCCCCTTGATGTCGTCAACAATTGATAGAGATCTATCTTTGTGGCCATGGAAAGATTAAGGGTAACATGGACGAAATCTTTTGTGTTTGGTTAGTAAACGTACAAAAAAAGAGCATTTACATATTTTAAGAACAGAGCTGGTCTTTGAGCTGACCCTTGTGGGACCACGGACTAAAAATAAGACGGTGGGAAGAAAAGAGGATCCATGAACATAAATAGGAGTCAAACCAAGCTCTACCATGACCTTTTAAGCCATATGGGTTAAACTATAATCAAAAGTTCAGCAAATCTCTGAAATATTGCCTTGGAAATCAAACCAGAATCAAGAGCTGAATGTCGAAAATTTAAAAGATTATAATGAACAAGCATGCTCAGATAATTATTGAGATCAGAAGCTAAATTAAAAATCCTGAAAAAATCTTTTACTTTAAAAAGAAAATCAGTTAGAAAACATACACTTTTAAAACAATTTACTATACACAAACAATAAAGATATTGGTCAATATATTACGATAAATAAAAGTCCGAATGCGGATAAATTCTTTTATTAGACATTGATACATTTTAACAAAAAACTTGCTAAGTATTTTGACCACATATCAAGTGTATTGCTACTGATGATAAACACTGGATATGTGGTCGAAATATTTAGCAAGTTTTTTGTTAAAATGTATCAATGTCTAATAAAAGAATGTATCCCCATTCGGACTTTTATTTATCGTCAAGAAGAGGCATTGTGGTCTTCGAAATTATCTATATTATATATTATATTATATATTGGTCTGGATCACTCCAAGGTCCACATTTTTATAAAGAATTAATCGAAAGAAATTCTATACAGAAATAAGTCAGGCTCACTTTAGGGAATTGGTAAAAATTCAATTGGCAAAAAATATATAGACAAGACGAAATAATTAAAGACGAAATAAGACAAGACGAAATAAGTTAAAGACGTATTAATTGAAGAAAAGGCAATAATTTCACTGAAAGAAAATAAAATCTTTTCGAAGTGTACTTAAGTGTACGAAGTGTACTTTTCGAAGTGTACTCAATCCCCTAGAAACTGGCACCAGGGACATCGACTTCAAGCAAGTTGGACCAAGATATTAATTGAAATCGAGTTTAGAAAGAGGAGAGCTTACTGAAGAAGCAGTTATTTTCCAAACTTTCCCAAAATAAGAACCAATTATTTTTTAAAATTTCATAAAATAGGAGATAAGTACTTCTTGGACATAAAATTTAGCCATAATAATATCCCAATATCAGACATCAGACCACCCTCTTTACTAATAATAATACCTAGATAAGCGACCATGTCCATTTGATCCATCTATTAATTACGTCACATCTCCATTTCATTTTCATTCTTTCCTGGTCTTGGGGACTTGTCCACTTGGGATGAGGATACTCCTCCCCTTCGGTGGAGTCATAATAATGTTGCAATATCAGACATCCCAAAATAAACCTGGACATGAAAGGCCTTTTTCTGCCCCCATAACCCACCCGCTTGACTAATAGTACTACCTAGATAAAGGAAGGTGTCAGCTTGATCGATGTTTTAATTACCCAATATCGTCATTTTCGCAGACGAAGGATAATGGGTTGCAAAAATCGTGCTTTAAGTCCATCATCTCGGGTCAATAAAAATCGTGCTTTAAGTCCATCATCTCGGGTCAAATAAAAAACAAATCTTCCTTAAATTGGAAAATGTAACAGGAAACAATGTAAAGGAAAGTGAAAATTAATGAGAAGGTAATTCGCAAAGCTTTGAACATATTGATTTACAGGTGGAACGTCCACAGGTTTGGACGTTCTGAATGTAGGTCTGAATTTATCTTGATTGGTGCTACAACTACTTGTTAGTAGTAATAGTAATTTAGTGTTTGGCCAAAGAAAGAAACATTCAAGACACTAATGTCTGTTACCAAGCAAATCAAGTTTTTCTAACGAGTTGCAAATGGAGTGAGCTTGCCAATTCTGTTAATTTTGTTGCCTCGTCTCTCTTCACTATTCGTCTTCCTCAAAATGTTGAAAAACTGTAATTGGAATGTTTATATAATAGTTTAATCCACCAGGTGGTAGGGAACATAGATGGCATATAATTTACAATATTTTCGCTCACACGAGTTTTCGACGCCAAAAAATCTTCTGGTTGAAGCAGGAGCGCATCTAGAGAAAAATCTTGGGGGGGGGCTGGACCAAGGGCGCCAATATGATTTGAGAGCAATGATATGGGGGTATAGATAATGGGGGTAAGTCGGTGCTGATGTAAAATGACAAAGAAACCTCTTTGAAATCCAATAATGTTTTCTTATAGCAGTAAAATGCGTATTAACAACAGATGCGAGCAGATTCTTTGATGAATAAATTACTATGGCTTCTTTGAGACTTTCTGAATGAGTAGACCAGATTTTTTCTTTAGAGTTGAATAAAAAAAAATTACTTAATGGGGAAACCTCTAATTTCTAAGAGTGGAAATGCAACCTCTAGAAATCCACCACAAGATTCCAACATTTTCAATAAAGAGACTGAAAACCAACCACACGCCTGATGTAGAAAAATATCATAAGAAAAATATTTTCAAAATACACTCTCTCTTCAATATACTGCGTTTTCTTATGATGATATTGTTCACTTCAGAAATGGATGGTCTTGGATGTTCTCCCTTACCTCAATTTAGGGCATTTTACCGAAACACGGTCAAAGTGCTGTTTTAAACACGTGCTTTAATAATTTCTAACTTAACCCAGTAGCGTCCAGTGTTCCCACCTGGGAACACCTTACTTTAAATTTATATGACTAACACGGTAGCAACTAGGGCAAATTTTAAGCGTCCCTTAAACTGTCATAAGTATCAGAGAAGAGTTCAAATTTTTTCAAACTTGAATTTGGTTTAGTTTGGCTCTCTGGATTTTTTGGAATATGGAAAAAAGAAAGTTTTTGAAAGCTATCTGTTTCTAGTGGAATATTAGGGAAGGCAAGTAGCTGAAACCTCTTGTTTTAGCGTTTTGTTGTTCTATTATCACCACTCTTCGAATCTATGAAACAATTGCACCTAAATATCTACAAAAAGAAGGACGCAGAAGGAACATTTAACCAAATTTTCCCAACCGGAACATTTGGGCGTTTCGCAGATCTAAAAATTCCCGCATGCTTTGTAGCAGGCGATCACTTCTGTTTTGCAGATGGGTCCCAAGAAATGTGCTTCTATCAAAGAAACTGCAGCGATGGTAGACGAAATAATATACGATGAGATAGACATTGATATGGTCAATATTTATTTATCCCCCATAATTTCGGGTTAATAATAAACAAAATATAAGGTTAATATCGGGGTAGTCACGACGAAAGGGAGGGAGACAAGGGCAATAAAAATTCAATAGTCTTCCAAGTTGTCTTGCAGGGATAATAGAACTTGAGATAATTGATACTTGTGAATCAGCCAGCAACCTTATCAATCTGGGTAGTTTCTAACTTCCCCATTATGTTCGGATAACATAGACGACATTCCACAAGGACTTCGTATTAGGAATATAGTATTCTACCCTGCATCTTACTACAGGCAGGCAGCTCAATATTATAGGGCATGTGAATTAGCTCTCCCAAATCCCACTCGACAAACTCAAATGTCCAAAACATTTCCCAAAACCATCTTTATAATATGTCTCCCCTCCCGTAACCCATAATTATCATACCCTATCAGTGACTCCCAGAAACCGTACCCTAAGTCGATGGGCTCTTAAGGAAGAGAATAACAAAATCTGCCAAAAAAAAAAACACAATCTGAAGATGAAGATCTAGCAAGCAAGTTTAATTATATGAATAATTTGTCGTGAAAACGAGCTTTATCTTTTAATTTTATGACGAAATGGTTCGTAAACTGATCGTGCGAGCAGTTTCATATACTGAATCTTTAACAGATCAAGAGCAAAATCTTGGGTAAGGGGGCTGCTGAACCAAGGGTGCCAATGCGACTCGAGATGGGCACCAAATTAAAATGTTTATTTTAAAAAAGATTGAAATAATGAAAAAAGAACGAAATAAGTGTGCCAGAAGTGTCTTAGGACTCTTAGGTCGCCCCCTACGACCTCATGTATCTGTTTCTGGCCTAAATTGCTTTTAATTCTTTCATTCATCTAATGTCAACCAAATTAGCCGTTTAGTTATTATGAACAGACAAATTAGCCATTAGCCAAATTATTCATTTAGTCATTGTGAACAGAGAGATAGCTACTGTCTTACAACGTTTATGAAACGTCTTAAAAGATATCACTCTTATTTTCAACAGGCTTTCGTTCCATGTTCATAGAAAGATCTTTGCAGCAATCAAAGATTTTTGTGCAAACTTAGCAGATATATTCTGAACTGGCTCAAGATAAATAATTTCTCTTCGTTTTAAGTTTCAAATTTGCTTTTTGCATTCATAGGAAAGCTTTGCTTTTTGTTGTTAATTGGGTAAATCACCTACGAATAATTGATCAAATTGACAAGTATACTTAAAAAAAGAGTAAAAAAAAAAAATGAACGGAATGCGCATGAGGGCGCCAGAAAAATCTTGGGGGACCCAGGCCCCCCTGGATTGGAGTCTGGGTACTCATATTGTTTATTGGGTAGCCAAGCATTTTTTTCTAATATGAGTAAAAATTACGACAAAATGATAGCCAAATAGCAATTGGTCTAATGTGGCTACTAAGTGGTATTGGTTTTGTCCCCCCCCCCTGGATCCTCTTCTGGATTGGAGTCTGGGTACTCATATTGTGTATTGGGTAGTCAAGCATTGTTTCTAATATGAGTAAAAACTATGGCAAAATGATAGCCAAATAGCAATTGGTCTATTGTGGCTACTTAGTGTTATTGGTTTTGTTTACACTTTGTCTTAAAAAATTTCTAGTTGCTTCCTGCAGTGTGTTTTTGGATTTTTTTTTTGTATTTGTCATTATTGTAACATTGTCCACTTTTCGAAGCGTAATATATCTCATGAATTCATTCTCATGTTTTTCACCTGGTTGGTTACTCTTCTTCAATTTTTTTTTTTTTTTATATATATTTCGGTACTATCTGTTTTATCAACTTACATAAGTAAGTAAACAACTAATAATTAATATTATAAATTAAAGTAAACTTCATTCTCATGTTTCATAATTCATTTATCATGTTTTCTCAATATTCATTCTCATTTTTTTTGGCCTGGGTAAATAAACAACTAATTATTGTTAATATAATTTCAAGTAAACTTCATTCTCATGATTCATTTATGTTTCATAATTCATTTACCATGTTTTCTCATAATTCATTCTCATGTTTTCCACCTGGCCGGTTACTTTTCTCGTCAAACATAAGTGAATAAAACCAATGATTGTTATTATAAATTCAAGTAAACTTCACAAAAGAAAAAGTATTACAACTGATTGATTAGTATTATTCAAAGATAACTAATCTCTTCTGAAAGTTGTGGAAACCAAGCCTAAGGAATCTCAATGTTAATAATCATCCTTAAATTAGCATAGCGTAAAACCCAGTTTAGGACAACATCCATATGAGGATGCTTTATATTATCTTTGATAGGGTTTTGAACCTTGTGTAAGGTAAGACGGAAGTTTTAGAAGCTCCTAGAATGTAATACCACTTGAAAAAAGAAAATCTAAGATTCTTATCCCAACCCAATAATACTCATAGTAACAAACATCGCTTTTTTTAGGGGTGGCCTACTTTCAAAAACAGCTTATACCAGGCGGCCTACACCAAATGGTGGAAGAGTGTCACGTTTGGCAGTAATTTTTCTATTCCTGGGTTGGATAGGTGTGGTGGGATAGAGCTCTACCTCGCGTGGAGGGACGCAAGCTCCCATGATATAAACTAGAGTGGGCAGCCCCTTGGCTTTTTTAAGTTGTCCATTATTTTTAACTGATTTTTTTACTTCCGCGTTCGTTTTCTGTATGACATAAACTCCATATAAATGTAGAAATACAAGATGTGTATTTTTACGTAAGAGTATCTACATAAATGAAAATAAAAGCAAGGTTTCAAGGGTTGTTTACTCTTTCTCAGAGCAGTATATCTTCCGAGATAGAAGCAAGGTAAATTCTCCTATTGATTTACTTTGGTAGACACAAACGTACAAAGACATCAATATCTGAATGAATGAACATACCTGGGAAGAGGGGTAATTTTGAAACAGAAAATATATACAGGCTAAATATTTTCAACGAATTTTTTCAGGGCTGGACCAACATTATTTCTGTTTTCAACTACAACTTAAACAGAAATTTTAACAGAATGAACTCTATAACTCTGTCTAGTATTTTTTTTAACTTTCCGAAAAAGAAATTATCCAAATAAAAGCAAAGAGTTAAAATCTAAAATGAGCAGAAATAAAGTTCTATAGTGATTCAAACTTCTTTATTTGTCATTACTGTTTTTTCGTTTTAATTTTTCTTTCTAAAAAGAAAGGAAAGAGATTTAAGTGGCCAGGGAATTCTTAGACAAACTGTTGCATCACGACCATTGCATTATTGCCCACGATGCATTACGCAAAAAATAATCATGCCTCTGAATATTAACAATAGTATTTATAAAGCGGAAGTATGCAGTTAAATTCATTAGTTCATCGGCTCTTAATCATTACTTCATAGACCCTTCGACACCAGCTGGTAAGTACTCATTGCAAGCACTAAGAGTCCCTGCAATAGGACTCCTAGTCCCTTGCATGAAACAATTCGTGATAACGAACTGTATATGAGGAGCGACCTGGTCAATGGTAACCGAAACTCTAAAAAACGGAATTTTGATACCAATAGTTACATCAAAAGAATCGAATTTTAATGTTGATTTCAAATATATAAGTTTCATCAAGTTTAATCATGCCCATCAAAAGTTACGAGCCTGAGAAAATTTGCCTCATTTTAGAAAATAGGGAGAAACACCCCCTAGAAGTCGTAGAATCTTAACGAAAATCACACCATGAGATTCACCCTATTATAGAAGTTTCAAGCTCCTATCTACAAAAATGTGGAATTTCGTATTTTTTGCCAGAAGACAGTTCACGGGTGCGTGTTTATTTGTTGTTTTTTTTCTTTTTTTTCCAGGGGTGATCGTATCGATCAAGTGGGCCTAGAATTTTGCGAGAGATTTTTAAGAATTCTAACGAAATTAAAAGTTCCAGTGCCCTTTTTAAGTGACCGAATAAATCGGAGGGCCCCTAGGCCCCCTCCCACGCTCATTTGTATCCCAAAGTCAACGGGTCAAAATTTTGATATAGCCATTCTGTTCAGCATAGTCGAAAACCTAATAACTATGTCTTTGGGGACGACTTAATCCCCCACAGTCCCAGGAAGAGAGGTTGCAAATTACAAACTTTGACGATTGTTTACATATAGTAATTGTTATTGCAAAATGTACAGCCGTTTTTAAAGGGGAATTTTTCACGGTGGGGATGGGGTGGGTCGGATCTTTCCTTGGAGGAATGTATCATGAGGGAACGGAATTTCTATTAAGGGAGGGGGGTGGAAGGATTTTCTAGCATTATTAAAAAAAAACAATGTAAAAATAAATAAATAAATGTTTTCAGCTGGAATTAAGGAGCAGCATTAAAACTTAAAACGAACAGAAACTATTATGTATATAAGGGGGTTCGCCTCCTCCACAATAACTTGCCCTTTAACCTAAAGTATTTTTAGTAATTTCAACTATTATATCGAGGCCTTTATGATTTGGGGTTATTATTAAAGAATTGGGTTGAAATTCAAGCTTTAGTGTTAAGACAAAGGTATTGAAGATTGGGCGAGCCTGTATACAATTGGCTCTTTAACCTAAAGTATTTTACTTATATAGGTAATAACAACCATAAAGGAAATTCTGAGAGAAATTTCAGTTTCGGGTAAAAAACAACCTATACTGGGTCCAGGAGGAAAAGAATGGTAACTAGGAGGATAAAGGGGGTTTTTGGTGTAAGGGGAAAGGAGAAACAATTGAAAGGGGGATTTTTCCGTGGAGTTATATATTGTTCCTAATGCAGACGTCGAAAACGGAGCATGTTTTTTTTTTTTTTTTTGCACCGGCATCAGTAATTTTACTTGGGAAAAAAAATAACTTGCTCTTTAACCTAAAGTATTTTTGGTAATTTCAACTATTTATATCAAGGCCTTTGTGATTCAGGGGTTTTTATTAAAGAATTCGGATGAAATTCAAGCATTAGTCTTAAGACAAAGGTATTGAAGATTGGGCGAACCTCCTCATATACGTAATAAAAATATACAAATATAGAAGTTCGTTAATAAGTGTCCATGTCAAAACATGTATTAATGCAAAAACGTTCGGAATTAAATTAAAAACAAGTTTTTTTTAACTGCACGTAAGGTTAAGTTTTGTGTAAACTTAAAACGAACAGAAACTATTCCGTGTATGAAAGGGGTTGTCCCCTCTTCAACGCCTCGCTCTTTACGCTTAAGTTGTTTTTTGTTTTAAAAATTAGATTTGTGACAAATAGTCAAACTTTAGCGTAAAGAGCGGGACGTTTAGAAGGAGACAGCCCTTTTCACATACGGAATAATGATAAGAAATAATAAATATGAGGGGTTGCCCCCTTCTCAGTATTTAAGCTAATATTTGACTTTCTATACCAATTATTTAAGAATGACTCCTGGCACACAATGACTTTTTAATTAGGATAATAAGATTTTTGCAAATTAATTAACAGTCTAGCGTAAATTGCGAGATGTCGAGGAGGAGGCAACCCACTTGTATAGGTAATAACAACCGTAAAGAAAATTCCGAGAGAAATTTCGGTTTCGGGTATAAAATAACTTATACTGGGTCCAGGAGGAAAAGAATGGTAATTGAGAGGGGGTTTTTCTGTGGAGTTATATATTGTTCCTAATGTAGATGTCGAAAACGGAGCATGTTTTTTGTTCTTTTTTTTGCACCGGCAGCAGTATTCTTACTTGGAAAAAAAATAATTAGGTCATTCTTCAAGTAGCCTTTATTATTTTTCTGTGAATTGGTTACCATGCTTTTAGAAGATTGTCCTGCTGATTTACATTTGTGAATTAATTCTATATGTGATTGATTGTAACTTCTATTGTTTTGTTCAAACATCAGTGTTTACAATACAATAGTATTTGTTACATTTTGTGTTTGGTGACATTTTGCTGAGCCAATCCTGAACATCCCTCCTCAACGTTCCGCTCTTTGCACAAAAGTTTTTTACTGTTTTCAAAAGTAGAGTTAAGAAAAAAAAAATTAACATACAAATTTTGTTATATTTCTTTCTCTACAGTCAGCCAAAATAAAAACATGCATTGATTCAAAAACGTTCAGAAATTAAATAAATAAAAAACAAGTTTTTCCAACTGAAAGTAAGGAGCGACATTAAAACTTAAAACGAACAGAAATTATTCCGTATATGAAAGGGGCTGTTCCCTCCTCAGCGCCCCGCTCTTTACGCTAAAGTTTTTTTACTGTTTTAAAAAGTAGAGTTGAGAGAAAGAGTCAAACTTTAGCGTAAAGAGCGGGGCGCTGAGGAGGGAACAGCCACTTTCATATACGGAATAAATTTCTGTTCGTTTTAAATTTTAATGTCGCTCCTTACTTCCAGTTGGAAAAACTTGTTTTTTTTTTATTTATCTTACAGAGGAGCAGTCTGATAGGCTAGAATTTATCGGGGCAAAATGCCTTACCCTCTTCAAGGGATTTCACCCCCCCCCCCTACCTTGGCAGCCTGAGGTACAACACTTTGCATTAATTTCGCGAATAATCAGCATCTTAACCCACGTTTTCGATGCATATTTACTCCCAGTCCCTTATTGGCCGCCCACCCCCATTGCACTCCCTCACTCCCAGTCCATTATCCCCCCATTGCATTCCCTTACTCCCAGTCCCTTATTGCCCGCCAAAGCCCCGTTTACCTCGATCAATAGGACAAAAAAACTCCCGTTCTAATAAAACCGGGTCCAGTGTAAAAAAAAATGCTTTAGTCTGACAAATTGGTCCTATAATCCACTGTTAAATTATCCAACAATCAGTTGCTGTCGCTGTTTTTTTCTTTTCTTGAGAATGGGACACCTTTATGATGCAGACTTACCTAAACAATCACGTTTGCCCAATTTTTTTTGATTTCGTCATTTAAATAACAAATTTTTGATTTCGTCATTTAAATAACAGATGAACAATTCATTTCGGTCTTCATTCAGCTTTTGAAATAAACGTCATAATTACCTACAATTACGAATCAAAGACATCAATGCTGTAGTAAAACAGCATTTTAAACAAGTAAAACATAAATGATGTCAGTAAACCAACATAAACAATGGTGAGATAACGAACTGAGGACAGCTCTTCTTCTTGTTTTGGATAATATGGAAACACTGCATAATCTCATTATCGGAATAAAACTCAAGCCATACAGTGAATTACTCTTGCTGAGTTTGAACTCCCGGAAGCTCCTTATCACCGCGCAGATATCAACACCCTTGTGGCACTCCAGTAGAGGGAGCAGCTTTACTTTAGGAATGATTGCTATTCAGCTGACCGCTTGTTAAACTTTACCATAACTTGTGGGAGGATGAGGGAATGGTAGCCACCTTTCCCATCATAAGGAACCATTTCTGTTCGGCTTAAGTTTTAATATAGTTCTTTACTTTTATTCGGAAAATCGGTTTTTTACTTAAATGATATTCGTTTCAACAATGTAGCCATCACATCTAGGAAACCGTCAACACCATCTAGTAAAAATATGGCGGGAGTTTCCACGCCAACCTCCCC
The DNA here is from genome assembly GCF_032884065.1 of Artemia franciscana. Taxonomy (NCBI): domain Eukaryota; kingdom Metazoa; phylum Arthropoda; class Branchiopoda; order Anostraca; family Artemiidae; genus Artemia; species Artemia franciscana. The sequence continues at coordinate 4,814,147 of NC_088871.1, forward strand.
TAGTCTTTAAGGTAAACTCCAAATTTTTACACGACAATTCTTGAGAAATGATAATCCCCGGAGAATATACATGATTGAACTATTGAGGGGAATCTGAAAAGTCAAAATAATTGTTTAGGAAGATACAATAAGAAGAATATAATAGGAAGAAGAAGAAGATTTCTGAAGATTTCTATGATCTGCACAGAAGACTGTGCAGAGATGCAAAAAGTTGAATCTCTGGTAAGTAAGAGTTGCTAATTAAGTTTCTTACAGTTTGATTTGCTAAGAGTTGCCATTTAAGTGTCTTTACTGTTTGATTTGCTATGAGTTGCTATTTAAGTGTCTTTACTATTAGTTTAGCTAAGAGTTGCTATTTAAGTGTCTTTACTATTAGATTATCTAAGAGTTACTACTTCAGTGTCTTTACTATTAGATTATCTAAGAGTTACTACTTCAGTGTCTTTACTGTTTGATTAGTTTTATTTTTCTGATTTCTTTCTTGATGCATAAAGAAGCAAAAAGTTGAATCTCTAGTAAGTAAAAGCTGCTATTTCAGTGTTTTTACTATATGGTTAGTTTTATTTTTATATTTAGGTATCTTTACTGTTTGATTAATTTTATTCCTAAAACTCCATCATGGTTAATTTTGATATTTATAGGTTCTTTTTTGATAAACAAAGGAACAAAAAGTTGAATCTTGGGTAAGTAAGAGTTGCTATTGAAGTGCCTATGCTATTTGATTAGTTTTCTTTGACTAGTTTATTAAATCAGTGCTGCAAAAACAAAATAATCCAAAGGAAATTGTTTATCAGTGCAATATAAAATATTCATATAATTAATTACAACATGATTAAATATATAAATTACAATAATACTAATTGTATAGTGAAAAATGAAATGAAACGGCACATACACCGAAACAAACCACTCCACACAACCCAACACAAAAATATAAAAACAAAATAGAAAGACAGACAGAGAAAGGAACACTGTTTTCCTACTTTAGTAATTAAGATAGACTTGAACAAGGCCTTAACCACACTCCAATGTGACATCAATGACATCACCCATCCAATTACCTAGGTCAAACAGCATAATCATACACATTCTACCGTAAAGAATAGTCCATGGACAGGCAGTCGTGTCGTCAATGCCTAAGACCATAAATCTAACAAAGACCATAACATCTAACATAATAACAAATAACAAATGCCTAAGAATGCCTAAGAGAATGCCTAAGACCATAAATCTAATAAATAGTTCAAAAGCGACCACCACACACTAGGGCTCATTAGGAGAATACACACTTGCCTATAGGGTTTCGGCGCTTTAAATTCCCTACCCAGGCAAAGTGGCGCTCCTACCATAAGCTCCTTATGGTAGCACCGTGATAGGTATACCAGGGACTGGCACTTGGAAAACTTTTATATATGTGATTCTCAAATTTACACATTAGCATAATTTAATTCAGGAGATTTAATTCAGGAGATTTAATTTAATTCTTTAGTTTTAATTCAGGAGATGGTGAATCTGCAATTTCAGTTGAATTGTTCTGATGTGAATTAAATTTCTCCTTCCAATTTATTTTCCTAAAATAAGTCGTAAATTAAATAGAATAAAATAGAAAATTTTGAATAAAAATAAAATAGTCGTAATAAGTCGTCAACCTGCACGTTATGCAGGTTGCCAAAACGGCACATCTGCAATTTTCCAGGAACATCTTGAGATATTAAGTTGAAGCTTCCAGGACATTTAGAACTTACCGAAGGCACTGGGTTCAGACTGCTACTCCCTATTACTGCTATATGTCACTCCTACTATCTAGGCTAAGACCTTTAATGTAAAACTTTCAGGGTTTGTCTTGGGTCATGTTGGAGTAATTGAAAACAAAAACACGTTGGTTGCGGAAAGGACAAATATGCAATGTCTCAGCAACGGCTAAAGGTCCTTTCAGGGCACACTGAGGGGATGTGTAACTAAAACGGACTAATTAAAAGATCTATCTACAAAACATGTGGCTAAAGGTTTAAAGGTGAAGCTTTCCGTTTATTTTTGCGTGATTGTTGAACCAATTCAATAGGTCCTATATGTTTACAGTTTGTCAAGAGGGCCTATCAACATTATCTCAGAAACAGCTGAGGGTACTAAATCGAAAATTGCCGGACTACTACTACTACACTCAGGGCATACTGAGGGAGATTTTTCACAAAATATAAACAGTGTGTATTCAAAGATTTCAATACACATTTGACAAACACTCTCCAGAAAGTTCAACCTAATTTACCAAAAAATTCTAGTAAATAAAATGCTGACAGTTTTTCTAATGAGTCCTTTTTAGTCAAAATTGTTGCCCTTTACTTGATAATAAAAGCGTGTCTTCTGATCCCCTTCGTATATTTTGTGGAGTCCCCGGGGAAATCTGCTGGGTCCTATTTTTTCCTTATAATGATTAATATCCTTATGAATGACCACACAGATCGATGGAAGTAGCAGACGACCTGTCTGCATTTGAGGTTTGTCGACAGAATATGAAAAGCTCAATTATGACATTACTGACGATGTCAAACCGGAAGCTTCTTTGTCAAAGATGAAAGTTAACGCTAATAAATCGTCAGTATTTATGTAGTATGGCAATAGCCTGGTTTCTACAGATAAGAATATTGGAAGCGACAGAGGCGAAAAGTAGTCGAGTATGGTTCTGAGTTCTGGGTGCTCCAAAGAGCCGAGGAAGAGCAGAGATTAGATGTCTTCTAGAGAAATCGCCTATATGTTATTTTGGGTACACGACTGACTCGTGTACCATATTTCAAACAGTAGGTTTTACAAAAAGTGTGTTCAAACCCACTTTCTAGGGCTGTAATGAGAAAAAGGTAGAGATGGTTAGGGCATGTACTGCGGATTGAAGATAACAGATTGCCAAAAATTGCTCTTTTTGGCCAACCATCCAGGGTCAAACAAAAACATGGTCGTTCTTGGTTGGCTTTGGAAGATGTCGTAAAGAAAGATTTATGGTAAATGGGAATTTCCCAGTAGGGTGTTAAGAGGGAGACTTTGAATAAATTAAGATGGGGGAGGAGCATGCGCGCGTAGTAGTAGCAGCAGTATACCTGATTTGGACGATTGACTTTTTTCATTTTGAAAATCTATGAATATATAGTATTATTTAAAATAATTTTAAACAATGATGTCCATAGGAAGAAAGTGTTGCCAAAAGAATAATAACTAACTTTTGATTAACCAAAAAGATTCAGAGGCACAAATATAAACATGGCATTGAGAAGCATATTATTGTGATAAGACCCAAAATGTATTTAGTACGATGGCTAGCTGTGGGAGGCTTGGGATCAACTTCTCTACTCAATGCCCATTGATTGCAGGGACTAAAATTCCTGTCATAAATCTGAATTCAATAAAATGGCTTGGTATATTATCACACCAAAAGCGGAGTTCCAAAAGATATATCATCCCGTATAGCAAAGGCTTGCGGATTTAAAAAAATATGCAATAGACCAGACGTAAAACTTCAACAAAAACAGTTCTTGCAGTCACCGTTTTACGCTTGGTAGACGAGGCCAATCTAGGCATAAGAAATGAGAGCTTTGGACACGCTCAATCAACGCTGCGTCAAAATCTAACCGATGTTTTTTTGTTTTTTTTTGCATAGATCAAACCAAAATCTTATGTATTTTCATGTCAAATTAAACGTATTTTAATTGGTATGTATTTTATATTGATTGAATTAAAATAGTAAATGAGAATTTCAACTTGTAAGTTTTTAAATGCTGCTCTCTAATTCTTCTGAAGTTTGCAATTCTTATGCTGTGAGTCAAACAAACTCACTTCTTGTGTTACGAAATTAAACAAAGAGTCTGACCTTCACTAGTTTTAAACCTTAAGTGTAATTGAATTTACGAGCTAACCAAAACAAATTGAACTCGAGGTAAAAGCAAGCTTGAAAAGAAAACTAAAAGGTGGAACCAAACCAAAATCAAAACATAATCAAAATTTCAATAAAGCAAGCATGAAAATAAAACTAAAGGGTGGAACCAAACTAAAATCCAATCATAATTAATATTTTAATAGAGCAAGCTTGAAAAGAAAACTAGAAGCTGGAATCGAACCAAAATGGAAACATAATCAAGATTATAATCCAACCAGTTTCTTTCGGTTCAAACAAATTCTCACGCTAAATTTTCCCTTATGTAATAGTTATGTTATACTTAAAGCCTATTTTTTTATGTTGGTCTTGTTATTATGTTTAGTCATATACTAGGATTTTGGGGTGCCTGCAAAACTCAGCGAAAAAAGTGTTTTTTTACGCAGTAAATTATGTTTCCTGTCTTAATGTTATGAATAAAGTGCATTTATGTTAAGCTGTGTTATTCACACTATTTTACGACCCTAGATCTAGAATTAAACAAAAAAACAATAAAAACAAAAAAACAATGCGCCTATTTTTTCTAACTTTCTGAATTGCTTTAAGGGATTTCTTAAGCTTTAAAGATTCAACCAATAACGAAAAATTACCAACATAATTCTTACTGCGGGTCATTTTTCTAGAAAAAAGGGACTGTTTCGTCGTCTTTATGTCAGCTTCCGTCCGGGTCTTCCTGTCCCTTGTTCGGGCCTCCCACTCTAGTGCACTTGTTATCATGAAGTTATATATCATTCAGGCTTTTGTCTCTTGCACGCTTGCACTATTTTGTTCAGCTCTGGGGAGTTACCAAGCATTAAGTGGGTTTTAGGCCTATGTTTCCCAAACTATCTACCAAGAATAAAATACAAATTTTGAATGTATAAGTTTGTCAGAGTCATAAAACAAATGCTCTTTGATTGCTTTTATTACAGAAAAGGGAAATCTCCTATATTCCCTAAAATCGCCGTAATCTTAATAGAAACTACCTTTGGAAGAAATTGGTTTTCATTGGCTGTCAGTGGTGATAATAAGTTGTAAATCATTGTAATAAGTTATATTGAACACTGGGTCGATTCATGTTGTTGTCACGAAGCATTCTCGGTTCTATTTTCCTTTTTTAAAATATACTTTGACAGGTATCTCCTCACCTTTTATTTTAAAATAAGTGATTACTGCAGCATGAGCTCCTGCAGGGAGGGGCAGGTAGAAGTTCCCAATAGTGGAAGTAGTTTTGGTATTCCAGCTATAGGGGATACATCCTTATTTGAGCACTAAAGATTGGCTACACTAAACTAAAGTATTGACCTATTTAAACAACCAGCCCCCCAGACAGGCATCCGACGATTTTGGGTGAATGAACTACGTATTCCTTTCAGGACATGGTCAGCAAATATTCGAACTTTACTGAATAAAAGCAATTTCAAGTTCTTATAATACTTAATATTCAAGTCATGATAATTATATGAATAAATTTTTTGTCTTTTTAAAATATTGTTTAGTGTTAGAATATGCATTTAGTTGGAACTAAAAAAACGTATAAATTTTAATCAATGATACATTAGCCCTTGCTCATCCAAGACCCAACCTCAATGGGGTCCGATTTCCACATCCCCAAATTTTGTCTCCCCTTTTATGTGCTTAGTTTTTTAAAACTTTAAATTTTTTTTAACTTAGAACTTTTTTGAACTATTTTTTCATGTCTTAAAATGACATAAAATATAATTAAAACAGAAAAAATTGTTTGATATTTTCGAAATATGAAATAAAGATCATTTAGATATGTTAGTTGTGATTTTTTACTATTAGGAAAATAATGTTTATAATAACTCTTTTCTTTGTTTTTGACGTAAATTTTTTTTTAACTTGGAATTTTTTGGACTCAAAATTTTTTGGACTCAAAATTTTAAGGCTATTAGCAGCTGGCTCTGTCAAGTTATGTTTTATGGAAAGGTGTCATGTTATAATAAGTTATAATATTGATATAAATTTTAACAAAGTATTTCCTAAGTATTCCAAATATTATCAACCATCTTGCAGACTCAAAGCATTAACTTTGTTTTTACGATGATATTATACATGCTGTTATTGCAATAAAAACATTTTATGCATTACTTTGTTATGCTTCAACTATTTTTAGGGTACGCTAGCAAGTCAAACATTTAAAATGTTTATTAAGAAGTCTGTCACTTCAACGTGTGTGTTCTTATTTGTCAAAACTAAAAGCCAAATTTCTTAAATGATCGAATATTTTGCAATAAATCAAATGTATCTTAACCTTGTGTGTTCGTATTTATCAAAACAAAAACCACAGTTTCGTAAATGATCAAATATTTTTAATCATTTAGATGTATCTTAACCGTGTCTATTCTTTTTTGTCAAAACTAAAACCCAAGTTCCTTATATGATCAAATATTTTTAATAAATCAGATGTATCTTAATCATATGTGTTCTTATTTGTAAAAACTGAAACCTGAGTTTCTGAAATGATCAAATATTTTCAGTAGATTAGATGTATCTTAACCGTGTGCATTCTTATTTGTCAAATTAAAATTAATTCGGAAAAATTAGAAAAATGAGGTATTTTTAGCTTACGAACGGGTGATCGGATCTTAATGAAATTTGTTATTTAGAAGTATATTGTGTCTCAAAGCTCTTATTTTTAATCCCGACCGAATCCAGTGACATTGGCGGGAGCTGTAGGGGGAACCTAAAATCTTGGAAAACGCTTAGAGTGGAGGGATCGGGATGAAACTTGGTGAAAAAATAAGCACAAGTCCTAGATACAGAATTGACATAACCGGAAGAGATTCGCTCTCTTTGGTTTAATTTTGAAAATTAGAGAAAATGAGGTATTTTTAACTTACGAAAGAGTAATCGGATCTAAATGAAAATTCATATTTAAAAGGACCCAGTAGCTCAGATCTCTTATTTTAAATCCTGACTGGATCCAGTGTCATTGGGAATCCTAACCAAGGCTGGTGACATTGGGGGGGAGCTGGTGGGGAAAACTGGAAATCTTGGAAAACGCTTAGAGTGGCGAGATCAACATGAAACTTGGTGGATAGGATAAGGAAATGTCGTAGATACGTGATTGACAAAACCGGACTGGATCTACTCTCTTTGGTGGAGTTGGGAGGGGGGTCCGGTGCTTTGGCTAGTTCGGTGCTTCTGGACGTGCTAGGACGATGAAAATTGATAGGCATGTCAGGGACCTGCATAAATTGACTTGATAAAGTCGTTCTCCCCGATTCAACCATTTTAGGGGGGGCTGAAGGGAGAGGAAAAATTAGAAAAAATGAGGTATTATTTACTTATGAGTATGTGATCGGATCTAAATGAATTTTGTTATTTAGAAGGACCTCGTGCCTCATACCTCTTATTTTAAATCCCAACCGGCATTAAGCCTCTGATTTTCCTTTTTAAATTAATGTATTGATTCTTAGAATTTTGCTAGAGCTCATGCTATATGAGCTCTTGGCTCTTGGCTCTTCCAACCTCGTCATAAGTGCCATCTGAGCTCTTAGCTTTAGTTTTTAAAACTAAAACAAAATATTTCTCAAATGATCAAACATTTCTAATTATTCAGATGTATCTTGACCGTTTGTATTCTTATTTGTCAAAACTAAAACCCAAGTTTTTTAAATAATCATTTATTTTAAATATATCAGGTGCATTTTAACCGTGTGTGAGCTCTTATTTATCAAAACAAAAAACCCAAGTTTCTTAGATGATAAGATATTTATAATAAAATCAGATGTATCTTAACCGTGAGTGCTCTTATTTGTCAATCCGAATACCCGAGTTTCTTAAATGATCAAATATTTTAATAAATCAGATGTACATTAACCCTATGTACTCTTATTTATCAAAACTAAAGCTCAAGTTTCTTAAGAGATCATGTATTTTTATAATAAATCAGATGTATCTTAACCTTTTGTATTCTTATTTGTCAAAACTATAGCCCAAATTTATTAAATTATCAAATAATTTTAATAGATCAGATGTATCTTAACCGTGAGTGTTCTTATTGGTCAAAACTAAAACCCAAGTTTCTTAAATGATCTGTTATTTTGATAAACAACATGGATTTTAATCGTGTGTATTGTTATTTGTCAAAACTAAGACCCAAGTTTTTTTTAAATATCAAATACTTTTAATGAATCAGATGTATCTTAACTGCGTGTGTTCTTATTATTCAAAAATAAGATCCAAGTTTCTTCAATTATTAAATATTTTTAAGAAATTCCATGTATCTTAACAATGTGTATTCTTATTTGTCAAAACTAAAACTCAAGTTTCTTAAATGATCAAATATTTTTCAATTCATCATATGTATGTTAACCGTGTGTGCTAATATTTGTCAATACTAAAACCAAACTTTCAATGGATCCATATTTTTCAATAGATCAGATGTATCTTACCTTCTGAATTCTTATCTGTCAAAACTAAAACCCAAGTTTCTGAAATTATCAAATATTTTTAAGAAATCAAATGCATCTTAACCATGTGTATTTTTATTTATCAAAACTAAAACCAAGTTTCTCAAATGATCAAATACTTTAATATATCAGATGTATCTTAACCGTGTGTATTCTTATTTGTCAAAACTAAACCCCAAGTTTTTGAAATTATTAAATATTTTTTAAATATCAGATATATATTAACCATGTATATTTTTATTTATCAAAGCTAAAACAAAGTTATTAAAAGATCAAATATTTTTAATAAATAGGATGTATGTTAATCGTGTGTGTTCTTATTTGACAAAACTTGAAATAACATTTCTCAAATGATCAATCATTTCTAATACATCAGATGTATCTTAACTGTTTGTATTTATTTGTCAAAACTAAAACCCAAGTTTCTTAAATGATAAAGTATTTTAATAAATCAGATGTATATTAACTGCATGTATTCTTATTTATCAAAAATAAATCCCAAGTTTCTTAATAGATAATATATTTTTATCATAAATCAGATGTATCTCAACCGTGTGTATTCTTATTTGTCAAAACTAAAACCCAATATTCTGAAATTATCAAATATTTTTAAGACATCAGATGTATCTTAACCATGTGAATTTGTATTTATCAAAACTAGAACCAAGTTTCTTAAATAATCAAATATTTTTAGTAAATCGGATGTATCTTAAACGCGTTTGTTCTTATTTGACAAAAGTGAAACAAAAAATTTCTCAAATGATCAATCATTTTTAATAAATCAGATATATCTTAACTGTTTGTTTTTATTTGTCAAAACTAATACACAAATTTCTTAAATGATCAACTATTTTAATAAATCAGATGTATATTAACCGCATGTATTCTTATTTATCAAAAATAAATCCCAATTTTCTTAAGTTTTCATCTATTTTCATAATAAATCAGATGTACCCTAATCGTTTTTATTCCTCTTTGTCAAAATGAAAACCCAAAATTTCTTAAATTATAAAATTTTTTAATAGATAAGATGTGTCTTAACCTTTTGTGTTCTTATTTGACAAAACTAAAGCCCAAGTTTCTTAAATGATCAAATATTTTGATAAGTCAGATGTATGTTAACCGTGTAATCTTTTTTGTCCGATCTAAAACCAAAGTGTTTTAAATTGTCTAATATTTTTATTAAAGATGTATCTTAACCGAGTGTATTCTTATTTGTCAAAACTAAAGCGCAAGTTTCTTAAATGATCAAATATTCTTAATAAATCAGAAATATATTAATCACGTATGTTCCTACATGTCGAAACTAAAACAAAAATTTTATAAATGATCAAATATTATTAATAAATCAGATGTATCTTAACCGCATGTATATTTATTTGTCAAAACTATATCCCAAGTTTCTTAAATTATCTAATATTTTGATAAATCCGATCTATTTCAAACATGTGTGTTCTTATTTGTCAAAACCAAAGCCCAAGTTCCTTAGATGATCAAATATTTTCAATAAATCAGATGTATTTTGACCTTTTGCATTCTTATTTATCGAAACTGAAATCAAAGTTTTTTAAATGATCATATATTTTTAACAAATCTTACATATCTTAACCGTTGGTATTCTGATTATTCAAGAATAAAATCCAAGTTTATTAAATGATCAAATAATTTAAAAAATCTGAAGTATATTAACCCTAAGAGCTAATATTTGTCAAAACAAAAACCAAAGTTTCTTAAATGATCAAATATTCTTAAAAATCAAATGTATCTTAACCGTTTGTATTTTTATCCATCAAAACTTAAATCCAAGTTTTTTAAATGATCAAATAATTTTAATAAATCAAATGTATCTTAAAGATGTGTATTCTTATTTGTCCAAACTAATGCCAAAATTTCGTACACTGTCAAATATTGTTATTAAACAGATGTATCTTAACCGTGTTTAATCTTATTTATCAAAACTAAACCCTAAGTTACTTAAATGATAAAATATTTTTAATAAATCAGATGTATCTTTACCATGTGTGTTCTTACTCGTCGAAATTAGAACCCAAGTTTCTTAAATTGCCACATATTTCTTATAAATCATATGTATCTTAACTTTGTGTGTTCTTGTTTGTCAAAAATAAAACCCCTATTTATTAAATTACATTTATCCTAACTGTGTGTATTCTTATATGTCAAAACTAAAACCCAAGTTTCTTAAATGATCAAATTTGTTTAATGAATCAGAAATATGTTAACGGTATGTATTCTTATTTGTCGAAACTGAAACCCAAGTTTCTTAATGATCAACATTTTTTAATAGGTAAGAAATTTCTTAGCCCTGTATGTTTTTATTAGTTAAAATAAAACCTAAGTTTCTTAAATGATCAAAATTTTTAATAGGTAAGATATTTCTTAACCGTGTTTGTTTTTATTAGTTAAAATAAAACCTAAGTTTCTTAAATGATCAAATATTATTGATAAAGCAGATGTATTTTACCCGTATGTATTCTTATTTGTCGAAAGTAAAGCCCAAGTTTTTTTAATTTTAAAATATTTTTAATAAATCAGATGCATCTTAACTCTGTGGATTCATATTTATCAAAGCTAATACCCAAGTTCCTTAAAAGATCATACATTTTATAATAAATCAGATGTATCTTAACCTTTTGTGTTCTTATTTTTCAAAACTAAAACCCAAATTTCATATATTATCAAATATTTTTAATATATCACATATATCTTAAAAGTTTGTGCTCTCATTTCTCAAAAGTAAAGCCCAAATTTCTTAAATAATCATATATGTTGCTAAATTAGATGTATCTTAACCCTTTTGTCCTTATTTGTCAAAACTAAATCCCAAGTTTCTTAAGTTATCAAATATTTTTAATATATCAGATGCATCTCAACTATTTGTATTCTTATTTGTCAAAACTAAGACCCAAGTATCTTAAATGATCAAATTTTAATTATAAATCAGATATACCTTAACCGAGAGTATTCTTATACAAATATACACAACCAATAGATATACACAACAAATACATTTCTTAAATGATCAAACATTTTTAATAAATCAGGTGTATCTTAACCATATGTATTCTAATTTATCAAAACTAAAACCCAAGCTCCTAAGATAAACGAATATTTTCAATAGATATGATGTATCTTAAGCCTTGAGTATTCTTATTTATAAAATTTGAAACCCAAGCTTCTTAAAAGATCAAATATTTTGATAAATCAGTATCCATGTGTATTCATATTTGTTAAAACTAAAACCCAACTTTATTAAATGATCAAATATTTTTAATAAATCACCACTTTCTTACCGATATGTGTTCTTATTTGTCAAAACTAAAACAGCAGTTTTTTAAAGGATCAAGTATTATTCATATCAGATGTTTCTTAACCGTGTTTATTCTTATTTGTCAAAACTAAAATCCAATTTCTTAAATTGTCAAATAGTTTTTTAATAAACCAGGTGAATCTTAACTGTGTGTTTGTTCTTGTTCGTCAAAACTAAAACCCTCGTTTCTTAAATGATCAAATAATTCTTATAAATCAAATGTATATTAACCTTGATATCCTTAAATGTATTAAACTTGGAGGTCCTTAAATGATCAAATATTTTTAATAGATCAGATGTATCTTAACCGTGGGTTTTCTTATTTGTCGTAACTAAAACCGAAATTTCTTATATGATCAAATAGGTTTAATAAATAAGATGTGTCTAAACCGTTTGTATTCTTATTAATCAAAACTAAATCCCAAGTTTCTTAAGATATCCTAAATTTGTATAATATATCAGATGTATCTCAACCGTTTGTATATTTGTCAAAACTAAGACCCCAATTTCTTAAATTATCAACTATTTTACTAGATCAGATGTATCTTAACGGTGTGTGTTCTTAATTCTCAAAACTAAAACCTAAGTTACTTAAATAATCAAAGATTTTCTTAAAATGAGATTCATTTTAACCCTGTGTATTTTTGTTGGTCAAAACTAACACCCAAGTTTCTTAAATTATCAATTATTTTTAATACATCAGTTATATCTCAACCAGGTGTATTCTTATTTATCAAAACTGATACCAAAGTTTCTTAAACGACCAAATATTTTTAATATATCAGATGTATCTTAACCGTGTGTATTCTTATTTATCAAAACTAAAACCCAAGTTTCTTAAATGATCACATTTTGTTTTTAATCTGATATATCTTAACTGTTTGTATTCTTATTAAAAAATAAAATCCAATTTTATTAAATGATCAAAATTCTTAATAAACCAAGTGTTTCTTAACTGTGTGTAGTCTTATTTGTCAAAACTAAAACCCAAGTTCCTTAAATGGTCAAATTTTTTCATAAATCCGATGTATGTTAACCTTGTGTATTTTTATTTATCAAAAGTAAAACCCAAGTTTCTTAAATGATCCAATATTTTTTATCAATCGGATGTTTCTTAACGATGCGTGTTCTTATTTGTCCCAACTAAAATCCCAGTTTTTTAAATGATCAAATGTTATAAATAAAATCAGATGTATCTTAACCGTGTGTAGTCTTATTTGCCAACACTAGAACCCACGTTTCTTAAATTGTCAAATATATTTTAATAAATCAGATGTATCTTAAGCGTGTGTTTGTTCTTGTTTGTCAAAACACAAAATATCAGTTTCTTAAACAATCAAATATTTTTATCAAATCATATGCTCATCATCGATTTTTTTTTAGTTTGCCCTTTAATTCAGTTGATGATTTGTTTTCATCGTTTCTTCTTGCTTGGGCTTCGAAAATAGCTGCTGACCTATATCTTGCTACTACTAATTCCCAATTCATATGTCTATCTCAAAAGAGAATCTGGTTCATATCTTAAAATTAGGATATTATGAAAAATATTGCAATACATTATCAAAATATTAATTTTAATATTGAGAATCCTCTATGATATTATCAAAATCATACGTGGTATTATCAAAATCATGCAAGTTATTAACATAACCTTGCACTGTACTATCAATTCTTGTCGAATATTATGAAAAATTTCTACTTTCAATGAGTTTTTCTTGTAAAAGTTCACTGTACTATCATTTCTTGTCGAATATTATGAAAAATTTCTACTTTCAATGAGTTTTACTTTTAAAAGTCTAGATGGTGACCTGTTTACACTACCTCGCCTACTGCATCTATAAATCTTTAGTTAAAGATGACAACATAACTGATTTTAAGCTAGGTTAAACTGGTTTTAAAAAAGGCTGGTTTAGGTTAGTCAAGTGTGGCGGGCCAAGCTAACCTAACCTACACTAACCTAATTTGAAAGCAGTTAATTCAATGTAACCTACCTCAATATTCAGTTATGTTGCCATCTATAGCTAAAGTTTAACACAGGGCAGCTGGTTACATATGATTTATTAAAAATATATGATCATTTAAGAAACTTGGGTTTTAGTTTTGATTAGTAAGAAGACACACATGGTTAAGATACATATGGCTAAGATACGATTTATTAAAAATATATGATCATTTAAGAAACTTCAGTTTTTTATTTTGATGAATAAGAACACACATGGTAAATATACATCTGATTTATTAGGAAAATATTTAAGAAACTTGGGCTTTATTTTTCAGAAGCCAGAAGATATACGTTAAAATACAACTGATTTTATTATATATATTTTAATATTTAAGGAACTTGGGTGTTAGTTTTGATATATATGAAAACACGGTTAAGCTGCATCTGAGTTAGTAAAATATTTGATCGTTTAAGAAACTTGGGTTTTATTTTTCACTAATAAGTATACACACGGTTAAGATACATCTGATATATCAAAAATATTTTATCATTTAAAAAACTTAGGTTAAAGTTTTGACAAATAAGAATACGCACTGATAATATACTTCTGATTTATTAAAAATATTTGATCATTTAAGAAACTTGGATTTTAGTTTTGATAAACAAGAATATACATGGTTAAGATAAATTTGATTTTTTTAAAATATTTCAAAAATTAAAAACATTTGGTTTTACTTTTGACAAAATAGTAACGAATACCACACTGCCTTTCCTTAACAAACAAACACAAAGTAGAAACAAACGGGAAAATCTTTTCAAGACAGTGGAAATCAATTCAGTGGATATTTCGGTCCTATGTCCAAGGGCCGTCTTCAGCACAATACGAGAAAGAGAAATATACATATATATAGACTTACATTAAAATTTGAAAATTAAAACTAATAAAAAAAATTTAATTTTTTTTTAAAAACAGCCCTAGTTTCTGTTAAATAGAATGTTACCAGGACTGTTAAATAGAATGAAGTGAGATGATAATTTCATTCAAACAAACAGAACAAAATGATTAAATGCTTTTGGGGTGCCTGCAAAACTCAGCGAAAAAAGTGTTTTTTTACGCAGTAAATTATGTTTCCTGTCTTAATGTTATGAATAAAGTGCATTTATGTTAAGCAGTGCTGTTCACACTATTTTACAACCCTAGATTTAGAATAAAAAAAAAAAAAAAAAACAAACAATGTACCTATTTTTGCTAAATTTCTGAATTGCCCTAAGGGATTTTTTATGCTCTAAAGATTCAACCAATAACAAAAAATTACCAACATAATTCTTACTGCGGGTCATTTTTCTAGAAAAAAGGGACTGTTTCGTCGTCCTTATGTCAGCTTCCGTCCGGGTCTTCCTGTCCCTTGTTCGGGCCTCCCACTCTAGTGCACTTGTTATCATGAAGTTATATATCATTCAGGCTTTTGTCTCTTGCACGCTTGTCGAATTTTTTTCTCAGCATTATTTTCAGCTCCTAACCTTTTGTTTCTGGTATTTTGTTCAGCTCTGGGGAGTTACCAAGCATTAAGTTGGTTTTAGGCCCATGTTTCCCAAACTATCTAACAAGAATAAAATACAAATTTTGAATTTATAAGTTTGTCAGAATCATAAAACAAATGCCCTTTGATTGCTTTTATTACAGAAAAGGGGAATCTCCTATATTCCCTAAAATCGCCGTAATCTTAATAGAAACTACCTTTGGAAGAAAATGGTTTTCATTGGCTGTCAGTGGTGATAATAATTTGTAAATCATTGTAATAAGTTATATTGAACACTGGGTTGATTCATGTTGTTGTCACGAAGCATTCTCAGTTCTATTTTCCTTTTTAAAATATACTTTGACAGGTATCTCCTTACCTTTTATTTGAAAATAAGTTATTACTGCAGCATGAGCTCCCGCAGGGAGGGGCAGGTAGAAGTTCCCAATAGTGAAAGTAGTTTTGGTATTCCAGCTATAGGGGATACATTCTTATTTGAGCACTAAAGATTGGCTACACTAAACTAAAGTATTGACCTATTTAAATAACCAGCCCCCCAGACAGGCTTCCGACGATTTTTGGTGAATGAACTACGTATTCCTTTCAGGACATGGTCAGCAAATATTCGAACTTTACTGAATAAAAACAATTTCAAGTTCTTAGAATACTGAATATTCAAGTCATGATAATTATATGAATAAATTTTTTGTCTTTTTAAAATATTGTTTAGTGTTAGAATATGCATTTAGTTGGAACTAAAAAACGTATATATTTTAATCAATGATACATTAGCCCTTGCTCATCCACGACCCAACCTCAATGGGGTCCAATTTCCACATCCCGAAATTTTGTCTCCCCTTTTATGTGCTCAGTTTTTTAAAACTTTAAATTTTTTCTTAACTTAGAACTTTTTTGAACTATTTTTCCATGTCTTAAAATGACATAAAATATAATTAAAACAGAATAAATTGTTTGATATTTTCGAAATACGAAATAAAGATCATATAGATATTTTAGTCGTGATTTTTTACTATTAGGAAAATAAAGTTTATAATAACTCTTTTCTTTGTTTTTGACGTAAATTTTTTTTTAACTTGGAATTTTTTGGACTCAAAATTTTTGGGACTCAAAATTTTAAGGCTATTAGCAGCTGGCTCTGTCAAGTTATGTTTTATGGAAAGATGTCATGTTATAATAAGTTATAATATTGACAAAAATTTTAACAAAGTATTTCCTAAATATTCCAAATATTATCAACCATCTTGCAGACTCAAAGCATTAATTTTGTTTTTACGATGATATTATACATGCTGTTATTGCAATAAAAACATTTTATGCATTACTTTGTTATGCTTCAACTATTTTTAGGGTACGCTAGCAAGTCGAACATTTAGAATGTTTATTAATAAGTCTGTCACTTCAACGTGTGTGTTCTTATTTGTCAAAACTAAAAACCAAATTTCTTAAATGATCGAATATTTTGCAATAAATCAAATGTATCTTAACCTTGTGTGTTCGTATTTATCAAAACAAAAACCACAGTTTCGTAAATGATCAAATATTTTTAATCATTTAGATGTATCTTAACCGTGTCTATTCCTTTTTGTCAAAACTAAAACCCAAGTTCCTTATATGATCAAATATTTTTAATAAATCAAATGTATCTTAATCATATGTGTTCTTATTTGTAAAAACTGAAACCTATGTTTCTGAAATGATCAAATATTTTCAGTAGATTAGATTTATCTTAACCGTGTGCATTCTTATTTGTTAAATTGAAATTAATTCGGAAAAATTAGAAAAATGAGGTATTTTTAGCTTACGAACGGGTGATCGGATCTTAATGCAATTTGTTATTTAGAAGGATATTGTGTCTCAAAGATCTTATTTTTAATCCCCACCGAATCCAGTGACATTGGGGGGAGCTGGAGGGGGAACCTAAAATCTTGGAAAACGCTTAGAGTGGAGGGATCAGGATGAAACTTGGTGGGAAAAATAAGCACAATTCCTAGATACAGAATGGACATAACTGGAAGAGATTCGCTCTCTTTGGGGAAGCTGGGGAGAGGGTTAATTCTGAAAATTAGAGAAAATGAGGTATTTTTAACTTACGAAAGAGTAATCGGATCTAAATTAAATTTCATATTTAGAAGGACCTAGTAACTCAGATGTCTTATTTTAAATCCTGACTGGATCAAGTGTCATTTGGAATCCCGACCAAAGCTGGTGACATTGGCGGGGAATTGGTGGGAAAACTGGAAATCTTGGAAAACGCTTAGAGTGGCGAGATCAGCATGAAACTTGGTGGGTAGAATAAGCAAATGTCGTAGATACGTGATTGACAAAATCGGACTGGATCTACTCTAGTTGGTGGAGATGGGAGGGGGGTCCGGTGCTTTGGCTATTTCGGTGCTTCTGGACGTGCTAGGACGATGAAAATTGATAGGCATGTCAGGGACCTGCATAAATTGACTTGATAAAGTCGTTCTCCCCGATTCGACCATTTTGGGAGGGGGGCTGAAGGGAGAGGAAAAATTAGAAAAAATGAGGTATTTTTAACTTATGGGTGGGTGATCGGATCTAAATGAATTTTGTTATTGAGAAGGACCTCGTGCCTCATACCTCTTATTTTAAATCCCAACCGGCATTAAGCCTCTGATTTTCATTTTTAGATTAATGTATTGATTCTTAGAATTTTGCTAGAGCTAATGCCATATGAGCTCTTGGCTCTTGGCTCTTCAAACCTCGTCACAAGTGCCATATGAGCTCTTAGCTTTAGTTTTTAAAACTAAAACAAAATGTTTCTCAAATGATCAAACATTTCTAATTATTCAGATGTATTTTGACCGTTTGTATTCTTATTTGTCAAAACTAAAACCCAAGTTTTTTAAATAATCATTTATTTTAAATATATCAGGTGCATTTTAACCGTGTGTGAGCTCTTATTTATCAAAACTAAAACCCAAGTTTCTTAGATGATAAGATATTTATAATAAAATCAGATGTATCTTAACCGTGAGTGCTCTTATTTGTCAATCCGAATACCCGAGTTTCTTAAATGATCAAATATTTTAATAAATCAGATATACATTAACCCTATGTACTCTTATTTATCAAAACTAAAGCCCAAGTTGCTTAAGAGATCGTGTATTTTTATAATAAATCAGATGTATCTTAACCTTTTGCATTCTTATTTGTCAAAACTATAGCCTAAATTTTTTAAATTATCAAATAATTTTAATAGATTAGATGTATCTTAACCGTGAGTGTTCTTATTGGTCAAAACTAAAACCCAAGTTTCTTAAATGATCTGTTATTTTGATAAACCACATGGATGTTAATCGTGAGTATTCTTATTTGTCAAAAGTAAAACCCAAGTTTTTTTTAATATCAAATACTTTTAATAAATCAGATGTATCTTAACTGCGTGTGTTCTTATTATTCAAAAATAAAATCCAAGTTTCTTCAATTATTAAATATTTTTAATAATTTCCATGTATCTTAACCATGTGTATTCTTATTTGTCAAAACTAAAACTCAAGTTTCTTATATGATCAAACATTTTTCAATTCATCATATGTTTGTCAACCGTGTTTGCTAATATTTGTCAATACTAAAACCAAACTTTCTTAAAGGATCCGATATTTTTCTATAGATCAGATGTCTCTTTACCTTCTGAATTTTTATTTGTCAAAACAAAACCCAAGTTTCTGAAATTATCAAATATTTTTAAGAAATCAAATGCATCTTAACCATGTGTATTTTTATTTATCAAAACTAAAACCATTTATCTTAAATGATCAAATATTTTTAATAAATCGGATGTATCTTAACCATGTGTATTTTTATTTATCAAAACTAAAACCAAGTTTCTGAAATGATCAAATATTTTTAATAAATAGGAGGTATCTTAACCGTGTGTGGTCTTGTTTGACAAAACTAAAACCAAAAATTTCTCAAATTTTCAGTCATTTCTATTAAATTAGATGTATTTTAACCGCTTGTATTCTTAGTTGTCAAAACTAAAAACCAAGTTTCTCAAATGATCAAATAACTGCTTGTATTCTTAGTTGTCAAAACTAAAAACCAAGTTTCTCAAATAATCAAATATTTTAATATATCAAATGTATCTTAACCTTGTGTATTCTTATTTGTCAAAACTATACCCCAAGTTTTTGAAATTATTAAATATTTTTTAGACATCAAATATATATTAACCATGTATATTTTTATTTATCGAAGCTAACACCAAGTTCTTAAATGATCAAATATTTTTAATAAATAGGATATATCTTAACCGCGTGTGTTCTTATTTGACAAAACTGGAAACAAAATTTCTCAAATGATCAATCATTTCTATTGCATCAGATGTATCTTAACTGTTTGTATTTATTTGTCAAAACTAAAACCCAAGTTTCTTAAATGATAAAGTATTTTAATAGATCAGAGGTATATTCACTACATGTATTCTTATTTATCAAAAATAAATCCCAAGTTTCTTAATAGATAATATATTTTTATAATAAATCAGATGTATCTCAACCGTGTGTATTCTTATTTGTCAAAACTAAAACCCAATATTCTGAAATTAGCAAATATTTTTAAGACATCAGATGTATCTTAACCATGTGTATTTTTGTTTATCAAAACTAGAACCAAGTTTCTTAAATAATCAAATAGTTTTAGTAAATCGGATTTATCTTAAACGCGTGTGTTTTATTTAACAAAACTGAAACAAAAAATTTCTCAAATGATCAATCATTTCTAATAAATCAGATGTATCTTAACTGTTTGTTTTTATTTGTCAAAACTAATACCCGAGTTTCTTAAATGATCAACTATTTTAATAAATCAGATGTATATTAACCGCATGTATTCTTATTTATCAAAAATAAATCCCAAGTTTCTTAAAAGATCATCTATTTTCATAATAAATCAGATGTATCTTAATCGTTTTTATTCCTATTTGTCAAAATGAAAACCCCAAATTTCTTAAATTATTAAGGGTATTAATAGATGAGATGTATCTTAACCGTTTGTGTTCTTATTTGACAAAACAAAAGCCCAAGTTTCTTAAATGATCAAATATTTTGATAAGTCAGATGTATGTTAACCGTGTATTCTTTTTTTTCCGATCTAACACCAAAGTGTTTTAAATTTTCAAACATTTTTATTAAAGATGTATCTTAACCGAGTGTATTGTTATTTGTCAAAACTAAAGCGGGAGTTTCTTAAATGATCAAATATTCTTAACAAATCATAAGTATCTTAATCGCGTATGTTCCCACATGTCGAAACTAAAACAAAAATTTCATAACTGATCAATTATTATTAATAAATCAGATGTATCTTAACCGCATGTATTTTTTTTTGTCAAAACCATATCTCAAATTTCTTAAATTATCTAATATTTTGATAAATCCGATCTATTTCAAACATGTGTGTTCTTATTTGTCAAAACCAAAACCCAAGTTCCTTAGATGATCAAATATTTTAAATAAATCAGATGTATCATGACCTTTTGCATTCTTATTTATCGAAACTGAAATCGAAGTTTCTTAAATGATCATATATTTTTAACAAATCTTACATACCTTAACTGTTGGTATTCTAATTATTCAAAAATAAAATCCAAGTTTATTAAATGATCAAATAATTCAAAAAATCTGAAGTATATTAACCCTAAGAGCTAATATTTGTCAAAACAAAAACCAAAGTTTCTTAAATGATCAAATATTCTTAAAAATCAAATGTATCTTAACCGTTTGTATTTTTTCCGTCAAAACTAAAATCCAAGTTTTTTAAATGATCAAATAATTTTAATAAATCAAATGTATCTTAATCATGTGTATTCTTATTTGTCCAAACTAATACCAAATTTTCTTAAATGGTCAAATATTGTTATTAAACAGATGTATCTTAACCGTGTGTATTCTTATTTATTAAAACTAAACCCTATGTTACTTAAATGATAAAATGTTTTTAATAAATCAGATGTATCTTTACCATGTGTGTTCTTACTCGTTGAAATTAGAACCCAAGTTTCTTAAATTGCCAATTATTTCTTATAAATCATATGTAACCTAACTTTGTGTGTTCTTGTTTGTCAAAACTAAAACCCATATTTATTAAATCACATTTATCCTAACTGTAGGTATTTTTATATATCAAAACTAAAACCCAAGTTTCTTAAATGATCAAATTTGTTTAATGAATCAGAAATATGTTAACGGTATGTATTCTTATTTGTCGAAACTGAAACGCAAGTTTCTTAAATGATCAACATTTTTTAATTGGTAAGATATTTCTTAGCCCTGTATGTTTTTATTAGTTAAAATAAAACCTAAGTTTCTTAAATGATCAAAATTTTTTAATAGGTAAGATATTTCTTAACTGTGTATGTTCTTATTAGTTAAAATAAAACCTAAGTTTCTTAAATGATCAAATATTGTTGATAAAGCAGATGTATTTTACCCGTATGTATTCTTATTTGTCGAAAGTAAAGCCCAAGTTTTTTTAATTTTAAAAGATTTTTAATAAATCAGATGCATCTTAACTCTGTGGATTCATATTTATCAAAGCTAATACCCAAGTTCCTTAAAAGATCATACATTTTATAATAAATCAGATGTATCTTAACCTTTTGTGTTCTTGTTTTTCAAAACTAAAACCCAAATTTCATATATTATCAAATATTTTTAATATATCACATATATCTTAAAAGTTTGTGCTCTCATTTCTCAAAAGTAAAGCACAAATTTCTTAAATAATCATATATGTTGCTAAATTAGATGTATCTTAACCCTTTTGTCCTTATTTGTCAAAACTAAATCCCAAGTTTCTTAAGTTATCAAATATTTTTAATATATCAGATGCATCTCAACCATTTGTATTCTTATTTGTCAAAACTAAGACAAAACTATCAAATTTTAATTATAAATCAGATGTACCTTAACCGAGAGTATTCTTATACAAATATACACAACAAATAGATATACACAACAAATAAATGTCTTAAATGATCAAACATTTTTAATAAATCAGGTGTATCTTAACCATATGTATTCTAATTTATCAAAACTAAAACCCAAGCTCCTAAGATAAACGAATATTTTCAATAGATAAGATGTATCTTAAGCCTTGAGTATTCTTATTTATAAAATTTGAAACCCAAGCTTCTTAAAAGATCAAATATTTTGATAAATCAGTATCCATGTGTATTCATATTTGTTAAAACTAAAACCCAACTTTATTAAATGATCAAATCTTTTTAATAAATCACCACTTTCTTACCGATATGTGTTCTTATTTGTCAAAACTAAAACCCCAGTTTTTTAAAGGATCAAGTATTATTAATATCAGATGTTTCTTAACCGTGTTTATTCTTATTTGTCAAAACTAAAATCCAATTTCTTAAATTGTCAAATATTTTTTTAATAAGCCAGATGAATCTTAAATGTGTGTTTGTTCTTGTTTGTCAAAACTAAAACCCTCGTTTCTTAAATGATCAAATAATTTTCATAAATCAAATGTATATTAACCTTGATATCCTTAAATGTATTAAACTTGGAGGTCCTTAAATGATCAAATATTTTTAATAGATCAGATGTATCTTAACCGTGGGTTTTCTTATTTGTCGTAACTAAAACCAAAATTTCTTATATGATCAAATAGGTTTAATAAATAAGATGTGTCTAAACCGTTTGTATTCTTATTAATCAAAACTAAATCCCAAGTTTCTTAAGATATCCTAAATTTGTATAATATATCAGATGTATCTCAACCGTTTGTATATTTGTCAAAACTAAGACCCCAATTTCTTAAATTATCAACTATTTTACTAGATCAGATGTATCTTAACGGTGTGTGTTCTTAATTCTCAAAACTAAAACCTAAGTTACTTAAATAATCAAAGATTTTCTTAAAATAAGATTCATTTTAACCCTGTGTATTTTTGTTGGTCAAAACTAACACCCAAGTTTCTTAAATTATCAATTATTTTTAATACATCAGTTATATCTCAACCAGGTGTATTCTTATTTATCAAAACTGATACCAAGGTTTCTTAAACGACCAAATATTTTTGTTATATCAGATGTATCTTAACCGTGTGTATTCTTATTTATCAAAACTAAAACCCAAGTTTCTTAAATGATCACATTTTTTTTTAAATCTGATATATCTTAACTGTTTGTATTCTTATTATTAAAAAATAAAATCCAATTTTATTAAGTGATCAAAATTCTTAATAAACCAAGTGTTTCTTAACTGTGTGTAGTCTTATTTGTCAAAACTAAAACCCAAGTTCCTTAAATGGTCAGATTTTTTCATAAATCCGATGTATGTTAACCTTGTGTATTTTTATTTATCAAAAGTAAAACCCAAGTTTCTTAAATGATCCAATATTTTTTATCAATCGGATGTTTCTTAACGATGCGTGTTCTTATTTGTCCAAACTAAAATCCCAGTTTTTTAAATGATCAAATGTTATAAATAAAATCAGATGTATCTTAACCGTGTGTAGTCTTATTTGCCAACACTAGAACCCACGTTTCTTAAATTGTCAAATATACTTTAATAAATCAGATGTATCTTAAGCGTGTGTTTGTTCTTGTTTGTCAAAACACAAAATATCAGTTTCTTAAACAATCAAATATTTTTATTAAATCATATGCTCATCATCGATTTTTTTTTAGTTTGCCCTTTAATTCAGTTGATGATTTGTTTTCATCGTTTCTTCTTGCTTGGGCTTCGAAAATAGCTGCTGACCTATATCTTGCTACTACTAATTCCCAATTCATATGTCTATCTCAAAAGAGAATCTGGTTCATATCTTAAAATTAGGATATTATGAAAAATATTGCAATACATTATCAAAATATTAATTCTAATATTGAGAATCCTCTATGATATTATCAAAATCATACGTGGTATTATCAAAATCATGCAAGTTATTAACAAAACCTTGCACTATACTATCATCTCTTGTCGAATATTATGAAAAATTTATACTTTCAATGAGTTTTTCTTGTGAAAGTTCACTGTACTATCATTTCTTGTCGAATATTATGAAAAATTTCTACTTTCAATGAGTTTTACTTTTAAAAGTCTAGATGGTGACCTGTTTACACTACCTCACCTACTGCATCTATAAATCTTTAGTTAAAGATGACAACATAACTGATTTTAAGCTAGATTAAACTGGTTTTAAAAAAGGCTGGTTTAGGTTAGTCAAGTGTGGCGGGCCAAGCTAACCTAACCTACACTAACCTAATTTGAAAGCAGTTAATTCAATGTAACCTATCTCAATATTCAGTTATGTTGCCATCTATAGCTAAAGTTTAACACAGGGCAGCTGGTTACATATGATTTATTAAAAATAAATGATCATTTAAGAAACTTGGGTTTTAGTTTTGATTAGTAAGAAGACACACATGGTTACGATACATATGGCTAAGATACGATTTATTAAAAATATATGATCATTTAAGAAACTTCAGTTTTTTATTTTGATGAATAAGAACACACATGGTAAATATACATCTGATTTATCTGATATACATCTGATTATTAGGAAAATATTTGATTATTTAAGAAACTTGGGCTTTATTTTTCAGAAGCAAGAAGATGTACGTTAAAATACAACTGATTTTATTATATATATTTTAATATTTAAGGAACTTGGGTGTTAGTTTTAATATATATGAAAACACACGGTTTAGCTGCATCTGAGTTAGTAAAATATTTGATCGTTTAAGAAACTTGGGTTTTATTTTTCACTAATAAGTATACACACGGTTAAGATACATCTGATATATTAAAAATATTTTATCATTTAAAAAACTTAGGTTAAAGTTTTGACAAATAAGAATACGCACTGATAATATACTTCTGATTTATTAAAAATATTTGATCATTTAAGAAACTTGGATTTTAGTTTTGATAAACAAGAATATACATGGTTAAGATAAATTTGATTTTTTTAAAATATTTCAAAAATTAAAAACATTTGGTTTTAGTTTTGACAAAATAGTAACGAATACCACACTGCCTTTCCTTAACAAACAAACACAAAGTAGAAACAAACGGGAAAATCTTTTCAAGACAGTGGAAACCAATTCAGTGGATATTTCGGTCCTATGTCCAAGGGCCGTCTTCAGCACATTACGAGAAAGAGAAATATACATATATTTAGACTTACATTAAAATTTGAGAATTAAAACTAATGAACAAAAAATTTATTTTTTTTTTAAAACAGCCCTAGTATCTGTTAAATAGAATGTTACCAGGACTGTTAAATAGAATGAAGTGAGATGATAATTTCATTCAAACAAAATAGAACAAAATGATTAAATGCTTTTGGGGTGCCTGCAAAACTCAGCGAAAAAAGTGTTTTTTTACACAGTAAATTATGTTTCCTGTTTTAATGCTATGAATAAAGTGCATTTATGTTAAGCAGTGCTATTCACACTATTTTACAACCCTAGATTTATAATAAAAAAAAACAAAAAAAAAAAACAATGTACCTATTTTTGTTAAATTTCTGAATTGCCCTAAGGGATTTTTTATGCTTTAAAGATTCAACCAATAACAAAAAATTACCAACATAATTCTTACTGCGGGTCATTTTTCTAGAAAAAAGGGACTGTTTCGTCGTCCTTATGTCAGCTTTCGTCCGGGTCTTCCTGTCCCTTGTTCGGGCCTCCCACTCTAGTGCACTTGTTATCATGAAGTTATATATCATTCAGGCTTTTGTCTCTTGCACACTTGTCGAATTTTTTTCTCAGCATTATTTTCAGCTCCTAACCTTTTGTTTCTGGTATTTTGTTCAGCTCTGGGGAGTTACCAAGCATTAAGTTGGTTTTAGGCCTATGTTTCCCAAACTATCTAACAAGAATAAAATACAAATTTTGAATTTATAAGTTTGTCAGAATCATAAAACAAATGCCCTTTGACTGCTTTTATTACAGAAAAGGGGAATCTCCTATGTTCCCTAAAATCGCCGTAATCTTAATAGAAACTACCTTTGGAAGAAAATGGTTTTCATTTGCTGTCAGTGGTGAAAATAAGTTGTAAATCATTGTAATAAGTTATATTGAACACTGGGTCGATTCATGTTGTTGTCACGAAGCATTCTCAGTTCTATTTTCCTTTTTAAAATATACTTTGACAGGTATCTCCTCACCTTTTTTATTAAAATAAGTTATTACTGCAGCATGAGCTCCCGCAGGAAGGGGCAGGTAGAAGTTCCCAATAGTGGAAGTAGTTTTGGTATTCCAGCTATAGGGGATACATTCTTATTTGAGCACTAAAGATTGGCTACACTAAACTAAAGTATTGACCTATTTAAATAACCAGCCCCCCAGACAGGCTTCCGACGATTTTGGGTGAATGAACTACGTATTCCTTTCAGGACATGGTCAGCAAATATTCGAAATTTACTGAATAAAAGCAATTTCAAGTTCTTAGGATACTTAATATTCAAGTCATGATAATTATATGAATAAATTTTTTGTCTTTTTAAAATATTGTTTAGTGTTAGAATATGCATTTAGTTGGATCTAAAAAACGTATATATTTTAATCAATGATACATTAGCCCTTGCTCATCCACGACCCAACCTCAATGGGGTCCAATTTCCACATCCCGAAATTTTGTCTCCCCTTTTATGTGCTTAGTTTTTTAAAACTTTAAATTTTTTTTTAACTTAGAACTTTTTTGAACTATTTTTCCATGTCTTAAAATGACATAAAATATAATTAAAACAGAATAAATTGTTTGATATTTTCAAAATACGAAATAAAGATCATATAGATATTTTAGTCGTGATTTTTTACTATTAGGACAATAAAGTTTATAATAACTCTTTTCTTTGTTTTTGACGTAAATTTTTTTTTAACTTGGAATTTTTTGGACTCAAAATTTTAAGGCTATTAGCAGCTGGCTCTGTCAAGTTATGTTTTATAGAAAGATGTCATGTTATAATAAGTTATAATATTGATAAAAATTTTAACAAAGTATTTCCTAAATATTCCAAATATTATCAACCATCTTGCAGACTCAAAGCATTAATTTTGTTTTTACGATGATATTATACATGCTGTTATTGCAATAAAAACATTTTATGCATTACTTTGTTATGCTTCAACTATTTTTAGGGTACGCTAGCAAGTCGAACATTTAGTATGTTTATTAATAATGCTGTCACTTCAACGTGTGTGTTCTTTTTTGTCAAAACTAAAAGCCAAATTTCTTAAATGATCGAATATTTTGCAATAAATCAAATGTATCTTAACCTTGTGTGTTCGTATTTATCAAAACAAAAACCACAGTTTCGTAAATGATCAAATATTTTTAATCATTTAGATTTATCTTAACCGTGTCTATTCCTTTTTGTCAAAACTAAAACCCAAGTTCCTTATATGATCAAATATTTTTAATAAATCAGATGTATCTTAATCATATGTGTTCTTATTTGTAAAAACTGAAACCTAAGTTTCTGAAATGATCAAATATTTTCAGTAGATTAGATGTATCTTAACCGTGTGCATTCTTATTTGTTAAATTGAAATTAATTCGGAAAAATTAGAAAAATGAGGTATTTTTAGCTTACAAACGGGTGATCGGATCTTAATGCAATTTGTTATTTAGAAGGATATTGTGTCTCAAAGCTCTTATTTTTAATCCCGACAGAATCCAGTGACATTGGGGGGAGCTGGAGGGGGAACCTAAAATCTTGGAAAACGCTTAGAGTGGAGGGATCGGGATGAAACTTGGTGGGAAAAATAAGCACAATTCCTAGATACAGAATTGACATAACTGGAAGAGATTCGCTCTCTTTGGGGAAGCTGGGGAGAGGGTTAATTCTGAAAATTAGAGAAAATGAGGTATTTTTAACTTACGAAAGAGTAATCGGATCTAAATTAAATTTCATATTTAGAAGGACCTAGTAACTCAGATGTCTTATTTTAAATCCTGATTGGATCAAGTGTCATTTGGAATCCCGACCAAAGCTGGTGACGTTGGCGGGGAATTGGTGGGAAAACTGGAAATCTTGGAAAACGCTTAGAGTGGCGAGATCAGCATGAAACTTGGTGGGTAGAATAAGCAAATGTCGTAGATACGTGATTGACAAAACCGGACTGGATCTACTCTCTTTGGTGGAGATGGGAGGGGGGTCTGGTGCTTTGGCTATTTCGGTGCTTCTGGACGTGCTAGGACGATGAAAATTGATAGGCATTTCAGGGACCTGCATAAATTGACTTGATAAAGTCGTTCTCCCCGATTCGACCATTTTGGGAGGGGGGCTGAAGGGAGAGGAAAAATTAGAAAAAATGAGGTATTTTTAACTCATGGGTGGGTGATCGGATCTAAATGAATTTTGTTATTTAGAAGGACCTCGTGCGTCATACCTCTTATTTTAAATCCCAACCGGCATTAAGCCTCTGATTTTCCTTTTTAGATTAATGTATTGATTCTTAGTATTTTGCTAGAGCTCATGCCATATGAGCTCTTGGCTCTTCCAACCTCGTCAAAAGTGCCATATGAGCTCTTAGCTTTAGTTTTTAAAACTAAAACAAAATGTTTCTCAAATGATCAAACATTTCTAATTATTCAGATGTATTTTGACCGTTTGTATTCTTATTTGTCAAAACTAAAACCCAAGTTTTTTAAATAATAATTTATTTTAAATATATCAGGTGCATTTTAACCGTGTGTGAGCTCTTATTTATCAAAACTAAAACCCAAGTTTCTTAGATGATAAGATATTTATAATAAAATCAGATGTATCTTAACCGTGAGTGCTCTTATTTGTCAATCCGAATAACCGAGTTTCTTAAATGTTCAAATATTTTAATAAATCAGATGTACATTAACCCTATGTACTCTTATTTATCAAAACTAAAACCCAAGTTTCTTAGATGATAAGATATTTATAATAAAATTAGATGTATCTTAACCGTGAGTGCTCTTACTTGTCAATCCGAATACCCGAGTTTCTTAAATGATCAAATATTTTAATAAATCAGATGTACATTAACCCTATGTACTCTTTTTTTATCAAAACTGAAGCCCAAGTTTCTTAAGAGATCGTGTATTTTAATAATAAATCAGATGTATCTTAACCTTTTGCATTCTTATTTGTCAAAACTATAGCCCAAATTTTTTAAATTATCAAATAATTTTAATAGATCAGATGTATCTTAACCGTGAGTGTTCTTATTGGTCAAAACTAAAACCCAAGTTTCTTAAATGATCTGTTATTTTGATAAACCACATGGATGTTAATCGCGAGTATTCTTATTTGTCAAAAGTAAAACCCAAGTTTTTTTTAATATCAAATACTTTTAATAAATCAGATGTATCTTAACTGCGTGTGTTCTTATTATTCAAAAATAAAACCCATGTTTCTTCAAGTGTTAAATATTTTTAATAAATTCCATGTATCTTAACCATGTGTATTCTTATTTGTCAAAACTAAAACTCAAGTTTCGTAAATGATCAAACATTTTTCAATTCATCATATGTTTGTCAACCGTGTTTGCTAATATTTGTCAATACTAAAACCAAACTTTCTTAAAGGATCCGATATTTTTCTATAGATCAGATGTATCTTTACCTTCTGAATTTTTATTTGTCAAAACAAAAACCCAAGTTTCTGAAATTATTAAATATTTTTAAGAAATCAAATGCATCTTAACCATGTGTATTTTTATTTATCAAAACTAAAACCTTTTATCTTAAATGATCAAATATTTTTAATAAATCGGATGTATCTTAACCATGTGTATTTTTATTTATCAAAACTAAAACCAAGTTTCTGAAATGATCAAATATTTTTAATAAATAGGATGTATCTTAACCGTGTGTGGTCTTGTTTGACAAAACTAAAACCAAAAATTTCTCAAATTGTCAGTCATTTCTATTAAATTAGATGTATCTTAACCGCTTGTATTCTTAGTTGTCAAAACTAAAAACCAAGTTTCTCAAATGATCAAATAACTGCTTGTATTCTTAGTTGTCAAAACTAAAAACCAAGTTTCTCAAATGATCAAATATTTTAATATATCAGATGTATCTTAACCGTGTGTATTCTTATTTGTCAAAACTATACCCCAAGTTTTTGAAATTATTAACTATTTTTTAGACATCAAATATATATTAACCATGTATATTTTTATTTATCGAAGCTAACACCAAGTTCTTAAATGATCAAATATTTTTAATGAATAGGATATATCTTAACCGCGTGTGTTCTTATTTGACAAAACTGGAAAAAAAATTTTCAAATGATCAATCATTTCTAATGCATCAGATGTATCTTAACTGTTTGTATTTATTTGTCAAAACTAAAACCCAAGTTTCTTAAATGATAAAGTATTTTAATAGATCAGATGTATATTCACTACACGTATTCTTATTTATCAAAAATAAATCCCAAGTTTCTTAATAGATAATATATTTTTATAATAAATCAGATGTATCTCAACCGTGTGTATTCTTATTTGTCAAAACTAAAACCCAATATTCTGAAATTAGTAAATATTTTTAAGACATCAGATGTATCTTAACCATATGTATTTTTGTTTATCAAAACTAGAACCAAGTTTCTTATATAATCAAATAGTTTTAGTAAATCGGATTTATCTTAAACGCGTGTGTTCTTATTTGACAAAACTGAAAAAAAAAATTTCTCAAATGATGAATCATTTCTAATAAATCAGATGTATCTTAACTGTTTGTTTTTATTTGTCAAAACTAATACCCGAGTTTCTTAAATGATCAACTATTTTAATAAATCAGATGTATATTAACCGCATGTATTCTTATTTATCAAAAATAAATC
Source organism: Artemia franciscana (assembly GCF_032884065.1). Lineage (NCBI taxonomy): Eukaryota > Metazoa > Arthropoda > Branchiopoda > Anostraca > Artemiidae > Artemia > Artemia franciscana. The sequence goes on from NC_088871.1 coordinate 4,845,121, forward strand.
CCAAGTTTCTTAAAAGATCATCTATTTTCATAATAAATCAGATGTATCTTAATCGTTTTTATTCCTATTTGTCAAAATGAAAACCCCAAATTTCTTAAATTATTAAGGGTATTAATAGATGAGATGTATCTTAACCGTTTGTGTTCTTATTTGACAAAACAAAAGCCCAAGTTTCTTAAATGATCAAATATTTTGATAAGTCAGATGTATGTTAACCGTGTATTCTTTTTTTTCCGATCTAACACCAAAGTGTTTTAAATTTTCAAACATTTTTATTAAAGATGTATCTTAACCGAGTGTATTGTTATTTGTCAAAACTAAAGCGGGAGTTTCTTAAATGATCAAATATTCTTAATAAATCATAAATATCTTAATCACGTATGTTCCCACATGTCGAAACTAAAACAAAAATTTCATAAATGATCAATTATTATTAATAAATCAGGTGTATCTTAACCGCATGTATTTTTATTTGTCAAAACCATATCTCAAATTTCTTAAATTATCTAATATTTTGATAAATCCGATCTATTTCAAACATGTGTGTTCTTATTTGTCAAAACCAAAACCCAAGTTCCTTAGATGATCAAATATTTTAAATAAATCAGATGTATCATGACCTTTTGCATTCTTATTTATCGAAACTGAAATCGAAGTTTCTTAAATGATCATATATTTTTAACAAATCTTACATACCTTAACTGTTGGTATTCTAATTATTCAAAAATAAAATCCAAGTTTATTAAATGATCAAATAATTTAAAAAATATGAAGTATATTAACCCTAAGAGCTAATATTTGTCAAAACAAAAACCAAAGTTTCTTAAATGATCAAATATTCTTAAAAATCAAATGTATCTTAACCGTTTGTATTTTTTCCGTCAAAACTAAAATCCAAGTTTTTTAAATGATCAAATAATTTTAATAAATCAAATGTATCTTAATCATGTGTATTCTTATTTGTCCAAACTAATACCAAATTTTCTTAAATGGTCAAATATTGTTATTAAACAGATGTATCTTAACCGTGTGTATTCTTATTTATTAAAACTAAACCCTAAGTTACTTAAATGATAAAATGTTTTTAATAAATCAGATGTATCTTTACCATGTGTGTTCTTACTCGTTGAAATTAGAACCCAAGTTTCTTAAATTGCCAATTATTTCTTATAAATCATATGTATCTTAACTTTGTGTGTTCTTGTTTGTCAAAACTAAAACCCATATTTATTAAATCAAATTTATCCTAACTGTAGGTATTTTTATATATCAAAACTAAAACCCAAGTTTCTTAAATGATCAAATTTGTTTAATGAATCAGAAATATGTTAACGGTATGTATTCTTATTTGTCGAAACTGAAACGCATGTTTCTTAAATGATCAACATTTTTTAATTGGTAAGATATTTCTTAGCCCTGTATGTTTTTATTAGTTAAAATAAAACCTAAGTTTCTTAAATGATCAAAATTTTTTAATAGGTAAGATATTTCTTAACTGTGTATGTTCTTATTTGTTAAAATAAAACCTAAGATTCTTAAATGATCAAATATTGTTGATAAAGCAGATGTATTTTACCCGTATGTATTCTTATTTGTCGAAAGTAAAGCCCAATTTTTTTTAATTTTAAAATATTTTAATAAATCAGATGCATCTTAACTCTGTGGATTCATATTTATCAAAGCTAATACCCAAGTTCCTTAAAAGATCATACATTTTATAATAAATCAGATGTATCTTAACCTTTTGTGTTCTTATTTTTCAAAACTAAAACCCAAATTTCATATATTATCAAATATTTTTAATATATCACATATATCTTAAAAGTTTGTGCTCTCATTTCTCAAAAGTAAAGCCCAAATTTCTTAAATAATCATATATGTTGCTAAATTAGATGTATCTTAACCCTTTTGTCCTTATTTGTCAAAACTAAATCCCAAGTTTCTTAAGTTATCAAATATTTTTAATATATCAGATGCATCTCAACCATTTGTATTCTTATTTGTCAAAACTAAGACCCAAGTATCTTAAATGATCAAATTTTAATTATAAATCAGATGTACCTTAACCGAGAGTATTCTTATACAAATATACACAACAAATAGATATACACAACAAATAAATTTCTTAAATGATCAAACATTTTTAATAAATCAGGTGTATCTTAACCATATGTATTCTAATTTATCAAAACTAAAACCGTGGGTTTTCTTATTTGTCGTAACTAAAACCTTAATTTCTTATATGATCAAATAGGTTTAATAAATAAGATGTGTCTAAACCGTTTGTATTCTTATTAATCAAAACTAAATCCCAAGTTTCTTAAGATATCCTAAATTTACTTAAATTTTTGATTACTTAAATAATCAAAGATTTTCTTAAAATAAGATTCATTTTAACCCTGTGTATTTTTGTTGGTCAAAACTAACACCCAACTTTCTTAAATTATCAATTATTTTTAATACATCAGTTATATCTCAACCAGGTGTATTCTTATTTATCAAAACTGATACCAAGGTTTCTTAAACGACCAAATATTTTTGATATATCAGATGTATCTTAACCGTGTGTATTCTTATTTATCAAAACTAAAACCCAAGTTTCTTAAATGATCACATTTTTTTTTAAATCTGATATATCTTAACTGTTTGTATTCTTATTATTAAAAAATAAAATCCAATTTTATTAAATGATCAAAATTCTTAATAAACCAAGTGTTTCTTAACTGTGTGTAGTCTTTTTTGTCAAAACTAAAACCCAAGTTCCTTAAATGGTCAGATTTTTTCATAATCCAATGTATGTTAACCTTGTGTATTTTTATTTATCAAAAGTAAAACCCAAGTTTCTTAAATGATCCAATATTTTTTATCAATCGGATGTTTCTTAACGATGCGTGTTCTTATTTGTCCAAACTAAAATCCCAGTTTTTTAAATGATCAAATGTTATAAATAAAATCAGATGTATCTTAACCGTGTGTAGTCTTATTTGCCAACACTAGAACCCACGTTTCTTAAATTGTCAAATATACTTTAATAAATCAGATGTATCTTAAGCGTGTGTTTGTTCTTGTTTGTCAAAACACAAAATATCAGTTTCTTAAACAATCAAATATTTTTATTAAATCATATGCTCATCATCGATTTTTTTTTAGTTTGCCCTTTAATTCAGTTGATGATTTGTTTTCATCGTTTCTTCTTGCTTGGGCTTCGAAAATAGCTGCTGACCTATATCTTGCTACTACTAATTCCCAATTCATATGTCTATCTCAAAAGAGAATCTGGTTCATATCTTAAAATTAGGATATTATGAAAAATATTGCAATACATTATCAAAATATTAATTCTAATATTGAGAATCCTCTATGATATTATCAAAATCATACGTGGTATTATCAAAATCATGCAAGTTATTAACAAAACCTTGCACTATACTATCATCTCTTGTCGAATATTATGAAAAATTTATACTTTCAATGAGTTTTTCTTGTAAAAGTTCACTGTACTATCATTTCTTGTCGAATATTATGAAAAATTTCTACTTTCAATGAGTTTTACTTTTAAAAGTCTAGATGGTGACATGTTTACACTACCTCACCTACTGCATCTATAAATCTTTAGTTAAAGATGACAACATAACTGATTTTAAGCTAGATTAAACTGGTTTTAAAAAAGGCTGGTTTAGGTTAGTCAGGTGTGGCGGGCCAAGCTAACCTAACCTACACTAACCTAATTTGAAAGCAGTTAATTCAATGTAACCTATCTCAATATTCAGTTATGTTGCCATCTATAGCTAAAGTTTAACACAGGGCAGCTGGTTACATATGATTTATTAAAAATATATGATCATTTAAGAAACTTGGGTTTTAGTTTTGATTAGTAAGAAGACACACATGGTTACGATACATATGGCTAAGATACGATTTATTAAAAATATATGATCATTTAAGAAACTTCAGTTTTTTATTTTGATGAATAAGAACACACATGGTAAATATACATCTGATTTATTAGGAAAATATTTAAGAAACTTGGGCTTTATTTTTCAGAAGCCAGAAGATATACGTTAAAATACAACTGATTTTATTAAGCTGCATCTGAGTTAGTAAAATATTTGATCGTTTAAGAAACTTGGGTTTTATTTTTCACTAATAAGTATACACACGGTTAAGATACATCTGATATATTAAAAATATTTTATCATTTAAAAAACTTAGGTTAAAGTTTTGACAAATAAGAATACGCACTGATAATATACTTCTGATTTATTAAAAATATTTGATCATTTAAGAAACCTGGATTTTAGTTTTGATAAACAAGAATATACATGGTTAAGATAAATTTGATTTTTTTAAAATATTTCAAAAGTTAAAAACATTTGGTTTTAGTTTTGACAAAATAGTAACGAATACCACACTGCCTTTCCTTAACAAACAAACACAAAGTAGAAACAAACGGGAAAATCTTTTCAAGACAGTGGAAACCAATTCAGTGGATATTTCGGTCCTATGTCCAAGGGCCGTCTTCAGCACATTACGAGAAAGAGAAATATACATATATTTAGACTTACATTAAAATTTGAGAATTAAAACTAATAAACAAAAAATTTAATTTTTTTTTAAAACAGCCCTAGTATCTGTTAAATAGAATGTTACCAGGACTGTTAAATAGAATGAAGTGAGATGATAATTTCATTCAAACAAAATAGAACAAAATGGTTAAATGCTTTTGGGGTGCCTGCAAAACTCAGCGAAAAAAGTGTTTTTTTACACAGTAAATTATGTTTCCTGTCTTAATGCTATGAATAAAGTGCATTTATGTTAAGCAGTGCTATTCACACTATTTTACAACCCTAGATTTAGAATAAAAAAATAAAAAAAAACAATGTACCTATTTTTGCTAAATTTCTGAATTGCCCTAAGGGATTTTTTATGCTTTAAAGATTCAACCAATAACAAAAAATTACCAACATAATTCTTACTGCGGGTCATTTTTCTAGAAAAAAGGGACTGTTTCGTCGTCCTTATGTCAGCTTCCGTCCGGGTCTTCCTGTCCCTTGTTCGGGCCTCCCACTCTAGTGCACTTGTTATTATGAAGTTATATATCATTCAGGCTTTTGTCTCTTGCACACTTGTCGAATTTTTTTCTCAGCATTATTTTCAGCTCCTAACCTTTTGTTTCTGGTATTTTGTTCAGCTCTGGGGAGTTACCAAGCATTAAGTTGGTTTTAGGCCTATGTTTCCCAAACTATCTAACAAGAATAAAATACAAATTTTGAATTTATAAGTTTGTCAGAATCATAAAACAAATGCCCTTTGACTGCTTTTATTACAGAAAAGGGGAATCTCCTATATTCCCTAAAATCGCCGTAATCTTAATAGAAACTACCTTTGGAAGAAAATGGTTTTCATTGGCTGTCAGTGGTGATAATAAGTTGTAAATCATTGTAATAAGTTATATTGAACACTGGGTCGATTCATGTTGTTGTCACGAAGCATTCTCAGTTCTATTTTCCTTTTTAAAATATACTTTGACAGGTATCTCCTCACCTTTTTTATTAAAATAAGTTATTACTGCAGCATGAGCTCCCGCAGGGAGGGGCAGGTAGAAGTTCCCAATAGTGGAAGTAGTTTTGGTATTCCAGCTATAGGGGATACATTCTTATTTGAGCACTAAAGATTGGCTACACTAAACTAAAGTATTGACCTATTTAAATAACCAGCCCCCCAGACAGGCTTCCGACGATTTTGAGTGAATGAACTACGTATTCCTTTCAGGACATGGTCAGCAAATATTCGAACTTTACTGAATAAAAGCAATTTCAAGTTCTTAGGATACTTAATATTCAAGTCATGATAATTATATGAATAAATTTTTTGTCTTTTTAAAATATTGTTTAGTGTTAGAATATGCATTTAGTTGGAACTAAAAAACGTATATATTTTAATCAATGATACATTAGCCCTTGCTCATCCACGACCCAACCTCAATGGGGTCCAATTTCCACATCCCGAAATTTTGTCTCCCCTTTTATGTGCTTAGTTTTTTAAAACTTTAAATTTTTTTTAACTTAGAACTTTTTTGAACTATTTTTCCATGTCTTAAAATGACATAAAATATAATTAAAACAGAATAAATTGTTTAATATTTTCAAAATACGAAATAAAGATCATATAGATATTTTAGTCGTGATTTTTTACTATTAGGACAATAAAGTTTATAATAACTCTTTTCTTTGTTTTTGACGTAAATTTTTTTTAACTTGGAATTTTTTGGACTCAAAATTTTTGGGACTCAAAATTTTAAGGCTATTAGGAGCTGGCTCTGTCAAGTTATGTAGAAAGATGTCATGTTATAATAAGTTATAATATTGATAAAAATTTTAACAAAGTATTTCCTAAATATTCCAAATATTATCAACCATCTTGCAGACTCAAAGCATTAATTTTGTTTTTACGATGATATTATACATGCTGTTATTGCAATAAAAACATTTTATGCATTACTTTGTTAGACTTCAACTATTTTTAGGGTACGCTAGCAAGTCGAACATTTAGTATGTTTATTAATAAGTCTGTCACTTCAACGTGTGTGTTCTTTTTTGTCAAAACTAAAAGCCAAATTTCTTAAATGATCGAATATTTTGCAATAAATCAAATGTATCTTAACCTTGTGTGTTCGTATTTATCAAAATAAAAACCAGAGTTTCGTAAATGATCAAATATTTTTAATCATTTAGATTTATCTTAACCGTGTCTATTCCTTTTTGTCAAAACTAAAACCCAAGTTCCTTATATGATCAAATATTTTTAATAAATCAGATGTATCTTAATCATATGTGTTCTTATTTGTAAAAACTGAAACCTAAGTTTCTGAAACGATATTATATTTTCAGTAGATTAGATGTATCTTAACCGTGTGCATTCCTATTTGTTAAATTGAAATTAATTCGGAAAAATTAGAAAAATGAGGTATTCTTAGCTTACGAACGGGTGATCGGATCCTAATGCAATTTGTTATTTAGAAGGATATTGTGTCTCAAAGCTCTTATTTTTAATTCCGACAGAATCCAGTGACATTGGGGGGAGCTGGAGGGGGAACATAAAATCTTGGAAAACGCTTAGAGTGGAGGGATCGGGATGAAACTTGGTGGGAAAAATAAGCACAATTCCTAGATACAGAATTGACATAACTGGAAGAGATTCGCTCTCTTTGGGGAAGCTGGGGAGAGGGTTAATTCTGAAAATTAGAGAAAATGAGGTATTTTTAACTTACGAAAGAGTAATCGGATCCAAATTAAATTTCGTATTTAGAAGGACCTAGTAACTCAGATGTCTTATTTTAAATCCTGATTGGATCAAGTTTCATTTGGAATCCCGACCAAAGCTGGTGACGTTGGCGGGGAATTGGTGGGAAAACTGGAAATCTTGGGAAACGCTTAGAGTGGCGAGATCAGCATGAAACTTGGTGGGTAGAATAAGCAAATATCGTAGATACGTGATTGACAAAACCGGACTGGATCTACTTTCTTTGGTGGAGATGGGAGGGGGGTCTGGTGCTTTGGCTATTTCGGTGCTTCTGGACGTGCTAGGACGATGGAAATTGATAGGCATTTCAGGGACCTGCATAAATTGACTTGATAAAGTCGTTCTCCCCGATTCGACCATTTTGGGAGGGGGGCTGAAGGGAGAGGAAAAATTAGAAAAAATGAGGTATTTTTAACTTATGGGTGGGTGATCGGATCTAAATGAATTTTGTTATTTAGAAGGACCTCGTGCCTCATACCTCTTATTTTAAATCCCAACCGGCATTAAGCCTCTGATTTTCCTTTTTAGATTAATGTATTGATTCTTAGTATTTTGCTAGAGCTCATGCCATATGAGCTCTTGGCTCTTCCAACCTCGTCAAAAGTGCCATATGAGCTCTTAGCTTTAGTTTATAAAACTAAAACAAAATGTTTCTCAAATGATCAAACATTTCTAATTATTCAGATGTATTTTGACCGTTTGTATTCTTATTTGTCAAAACTAAAACCCAAGTTTTTTAAATAATCATTTATTTTAAATATATCAGGTGCATTTTAACCGTGTGTGAGCTCTTATTTATCAAAACTAAAACCCAAGTTTCTTAGATGATAAGATATTTATAATAAAATCAGATGTATCTTAACCGTGAGTGCTCTTATTTTTCAATCCGAATAACCGAGTTTCTTAAATGATCAAATATTTTAATAAATCAGATGTACATTAACCCTATGTACTCTTATTTATCAAAACTAAAACCCAAGTTTCTTAGATGATAAGATATTTATAATAAAATTAGATGTATCTTAACCGTGAGTGCTCTTACTTGTCAATCCGAATACCCGAGTTTCTTAAATGATCAAATATTTTAATAAATCAGATGTACATTAACCCTATGTACTCTTTTTTATCAAAACTAAAGCCCAAGTTTCTTAAGAGATCGTGTATTTTTATAATAAATCAGATGTATCTTAACCTTTTGCATTCTTATTTGTCAAAACTATAGCCCAAATTTTTTAAATTATCAAATAATTTTAATAGATCAGATGTATCTTAACCGTGAGTGTTCTTATTGGTCAAAACTAAAACCCAAGTTTTCTTAAATGATCTGTTATTTTGATAAACCACATGGATGTTAATCGCGAGTATTCTTATTTGTCAAAAGTAAAACCCAAGTTTTTTTTAATATCAAATACTTTTAATAAATCAGATGTATCTTAACTGCGTGTGTTCTTATTATTCAAAAATAAAACCCATGTTTCTTCAAGTGTTAAATATTTTAAATAAATTCCATGTATCTTAACCATGTGTATTCTTATTTGTCAAAACTAAAACTCAAGTTTCGTAAATGATCAAACATTTTTCAATTCATCATATGTTTGTCAACCGTGTTTGCTAATATTTGTCAATACTAAAACCAAACTTTCTTAAAGGATCCGATATTTTTCTATAGATCAGATGTATCTTTACCTTCTGAATTTTTATTTGTCAAAACAAAAACCCAAGTTTCTGAAATTATTAAATATTTTTAAGAAATCAAATGCATCTTAACCATGTGTATTTTTATTTATCAAAACTAAAACCTTTTATCTTAAATGATCAAATATTTTTAATAAATCGGATGTATCTTAACCATGTGTATTTTTATTTATCAAAACTAAAACCAAGTTTCTGAAATGATCAAATATTTTTAATAAATAGGATGTATCTTAACCGTGTGTGGTCTTGTTTGAGAAAACTAAAACCAAAAATTTCTCAAATTGTCAGTCATTTCTATTAAATTAGATGTATCTTAACCGCTTGTATTCTTAGTTGTCAAAACTAAAAACCAAGTTTCTCAAATGATCAAATAACTGCTTGTATTCTTAAATGATCAAATATTTTTAATAAATAGGATATATCTTAACCGCGTGTGTTCTTATTTGACAAAACTGGAAAAAAATTTTTTCAAATGATCAATCATTTCTAATGCATCAGATGTATCTTAACTGTTTGTATTTATTTGTCAAAACTAAAACCCAAGTTTCTTAAATGATAAAGTATTTTAATAGATCAGATGTATATTAACCGCATGTATTCTTATTTATCAAAAATAAATCCAAGTTTCTTAAAAGATCATCTATTTTCATAATAAATCAGATGTATCTTAATCGTTTTTATTTTTATTTGTCAAAATGAAAACCCCAAATTTCTTAAATTATTAAGGGTATTAATAGATGAGATGTATCTTAACCGTTTGTGTTCTCATTTGACAAAACAAAAGCCCAAGTTTCTTAAATGATCAAATATTTTGATAAGTCAGATGTATGTTAACCGTGTATTCTTTTTTTTCCGATCTAACACCAAAGTGTTTTAAATTTTCAAACATTTTTATTAAAGATGTATCTTAACCGAGTGTATTCTTATTTGTCAAAACTAAAGCGGGAGTTTCTTAAATGATCAAATATTCTTGATAAATCAGAAATATCTTAATCACGTATGTTCCCACATGTCGAAACTAAAACAAAAATTTCATAAATGATCAAAAATTATTAATAAATCTGATGTATCTTAACCGCATGTATTTTTATTTGTCAAAACCATATCTCAAATTTCTTAAATTATCTAATATTTTGATAAATCCGATCTATTTCAAACATGTGTGTTCTTATTTTTCAAAACCAAAACCCAAGTTCCTTAGATGATCAAATATTTTAAATAAATCAGATGTATCATGACCTTTTGCATTCTTATTTATCGAAACTGAAATCGAAGTTTCTTTAATGATCATATATTTTTTACAAATCTTACATATCTTAACCGTTGGTATTCTAATTATTCAAAAATAAAATCCAAGTTTATTAAATGATCAAATAATTTAAAAAATCTGAAGTATATTAACCCTAAGAGCTAATATTTGTCAAAACAAAAACCAAAGTTTCTTAAATGATCAAATATTCTTAAAAATCAAATGTATCTTAACCGTTTGTATTTTTTCCGTCAAAACTAAAATCCAAGTTTTTTAAATGATCAAATAATTTTAATAAATCAAATGTATCTTAATCATGTGTATTCTTATTTGTCCAAACTAATACCAAATTTTCTAAAATGGTCAAATATTGTTATTAAACAGATGTATCTTAACTGTGTGTATTCTTATTTATTAAAACTAAACCCTAAGTTACTTAAATGATAAAATGTTTTTAATAAATCAGATGTATCTTTACCATGTGTGTTCTTACTCGTTGAAATTAGAACCCAAGTTTCTTAAATTGCCAATTATTTCTTATAAATCATATGTATCTTAACTTTGTGTGTTCTTGTTTGTCAAAACTAAAACCCATATTTATTAAATCACATTTATCCTAACTGTAGGTATTTTTATATATCAAAACTAAAACCCAAGTTTCTTAAATGATCAAATTTGTTTAATGAATCAGAAATATGTTAACGGTATGTATTCTTATTTGTCGAAACTGAAACGCAAGTTTCTTAAATGATCAATATTTTTTAATAGGTAAGATATTTCTTAGCCGTGTATGTTTTTATTAGTTAAAATAAAACCTAAGTTTCAAAAATGACCAGCATTTTTTAATAGGTGAGATATTTCTTAACCGTGTATGTTTTTAGTAGTTAAAATAAAACCTAAGTTTCTTAAATGATCAAATATTATTGATAAAGCAGATGTATTTTACCCGTATGCATTCTTATTTGTCGAAAGTATAGCCCAAGTTTTTTTAATAATAAAATATTTTTAATAAATCAGATGCATCTTAACTCTGTTGATTCATATTTATCAAAACTAATACCCAAGTTTCTTAAAAGATCATATATTTTATAATAAATCAGATGTATCTTAACCTTTTTTATTCTTATTTTTCAAAACTAAAACCCAAATTTCATAAATTATCAAATATTTTTAATATATCAGATATATCTTAAAAGTTTGTGTTCTCATTTCTCAAAAGTAAAACCCAAATTTCTTAAATAATTATATATTTTGCTAAATCAGATGTATCTTAACCCTTTTGTTCTTATTTGTCAAAACTAAATCCCAAGTTCCTTAAGTTATCAAATATTTTTAATATATCAGATGCATCTCAACCATGTGTATTCTTATTTGTCAAAACTAAGACCCAAGTTTCTTAAATGATCAAATTTTTATTATAAATCAGAAGTTCCTTAACTGAGAGTATTCTTATACAAATATACACGACCAATAGATACACACAACAAATAAATTTCTCAAATGATCAAACATTTTCAATAAATCAGATGTATGTTAACGATATGTATTCTAATTTATCAAAACTAAAACCCAAGCTCCTAAGATAAACGAATATTTTCAATAGATCACATGTATCTTAAGCCTTGAGTATTCTTATTTATAAAATTTGAAAACCAAGCTTCTTAAATGATCAAATATTTTGATAAATCAGTATCCATGTGTATTCATATTTGTTAAAACTAAAACCCAACTTTATTAAATGATCAAACATTTTTAATAAATCACATCTTTCTTACCGATATGTGTTCTTATTTGTCAAAACTAAAACCCAAGCTTCTTAAAGGCTCAAGTATTATTAATATGAGATGTTTCTTAACCGTGTGTATTCTTATTTGTCAAAACCAGAATCCAATTTCTTAAATTGTCAAATATTTTTCTAATAAACCAGATGAATCTTAACTGTGTGTTTGTTCTTGTTTGTCAAAACTAAAACCCTCGTTTCTTAAATGATAAAATAATTTTCCTAAATAAAATGTATATTAACCTTGATATCCTTAAATGTATTAAACCTTGAGGTCCTTAAATGATCAAATATTTTTAATAGATCAGATGTGTCTTAACCGTTGGTTTTCTTATTTGTCGTAACTAAAACTGAAATTTCTTATATGATCAAATATTTTTAATAAATAAGATGTGTCTAAACCGTTTGTATTCTTATTTATCAAAACTTAATCTCAAGTTTCTTAAGATATCCTAAATTTGTATAATATATCGGATGTATCTCAACCGTTTGTATAATTTTCAAAACTAAGACCCCAATTTTTTAAATTATCAACTATTTTACTAGATCAGATGTATCTTAACTGTGTGTGTTCTTAACTCTCAAAACTAAAACCCAAGTTACTTAAATAATCAAATTTTTTTAAATGAGATTCATTTTAACCCTGTGTATTTTTGTTGGTCAAAACTAAAACCCAAGTTTCTTAAATTATCAATTATTTTTTAATACATCAGTTATATCTCAACCAGGTGTATTCTTATTTATCAAAACTGATACCAAAGTTTTTTAAACGACCAAATATTTTTAATATATTAGATGTATCTTAACCGTGTGTATTCTTATTTATCAAAACTAAAACCCAAGTTTCTTAAATGATCGCATTTTTTTTTAATCTGATATATCTTAACTGTTTGTATTCTTATTATTAAAAAATAAAATCCAGTTTTATTAAATGATCAAAATTCTTAATAAACCAGGTGTTTTTTAACTGTGTGTAGTCTTATTTGTCAAAACTAAAACCCAAGTTCCTTAAATGGTTAAAAATATTTTTCATAAATCCGATCTATTTTAACCTTGTGTATTTTTATTTATCAAAATTAAAACCCAAGTTTCTTAAATGATCCAATATTTTTTATCAATCGGATGTTTCTTAACGGTGCGTGTTCTTTTTTGTCCCAACTAAAATTCCAATTTTTTAAATGATCAAATGTTATAAATAAAATCAGATGTATCTTAACCGTGTGTAGTCTTATTTGCCAACACTAGAACCCACGTTTCTTAAATTGTCAAATATATTTTAATAAATCAGATGTATCTTAAGCGTGTGTTTGTTCTTGTTTGTCAAAACACAAAATCTCAGTTTCTTAAACGATCAAATATTTTTATTAAATCATATTCTCATCATCGATTTTTTTTTTAGTTTGCTCTTTAATTCAGTTGATGATTTGTTTTCATTGTTTCTTCTTGCTTGGGCTGCGAAAATAGCTGCTGACCTATATCTTACTACTACTAATTCCCAATTCATATGTCTAACTCAAAAGAGAATCTGGTTCATATTTTAAAACCAGGATATTATATAAAATATTGCAATAGGATTATCAAAATATTAATTTTAATATTAAGAATCCTCTATGATATTATCAAAATCATACGTGGTATTATCAAAATCATGCAAGTTATAGACAAAACCTTGCAATCTACTATTATTTTTTGTCGAATATTATGAAAAATTTCTACTTTCAATGAGTTTTACTTGTAAAAGTGCACTGTACTATCATTTCTTGTCGAATATTATGAAAAATTTCTACTTTCAATGAGTTTTACTTTTAAATTCTAGATAGTGACCTGTTTACAGTACCTCACCTACTGCATCTATAAAACTTTAGTTAAATGTGACAACATGACAACAAGATACGATTTATTAAAAATATACGATCATTTAAGAAACTTCAGTTTTTTATTTTGATGAATAAGAACACACATGGTAAATATACATCTGATTTATTAGGAAAATATTTGATTATTTAAAAAACTTGGGCTTTATTTTTACGAAACAAGAAGATATACGTTAAAATACAACTGATTTTATTATATATATTTGAACATTTAAGGAACTTGGGTTTTAGTTTTGATAAATATGAAAACACACAAGGTTAAGCTACATCTGAGTTAGTAAAAAATTTGATCGTTTAAGAAACTTGGGTTTTATTTTTCACTAATAAGTATACACACGGTTAAGATACATCTGATATATTAAAAATATTTTATCATTTAAAAAAACTTATGTTAAAGTTTTGACAAATAAGAAGGAACTGATAAGATACTTTTGATTTATTAAAAATATTTGATCATTTAAGAAACTTGGGTTTTAGTTTTGATAAACAAGAATATACATGGTTAAGATAAATTTAATTTTTTTTAAATATTTCAAAAATTAAAAAAAAATGGTTTTAGTTTTGACAAAATAGTGACGAAGACCACACTGCCTTTCCTTAACAAACAAATACAAAGTAGAAACAAAAGGGAAAATCTTTTCAAGACGGCTATTAATCAAAATTGAAAAAAAAAATTTACAAGACTATTTTCTCCATTGTGCACTGGGTGGAGATCAGAATATTGATCCGAACATATGCCCACTTTTCATTTATTTGATGAAAAGATGCAGTTAGTTTTTTTCGGGAAAAGGTAAACATTGGATAGAGTGACATTTTTCTCAAAAAAGGGTTGTTTTTTACAAGTAAAAACGACAGTTGTACGTAACCAAAACATTGGTCATTGAAAAAAGGGTAAAAATCTTAATCCGGTCAAAGTTCCACCTGAGTTTCAAATATATTTCTGACTTGAAATATTTACATAAATGTAAGAAAAAATACAAGGACTGGATTCATGATGACCAGTTGAAAATTGTTTACACTTTTGTGAAGGTTTTCACCTTTAGTACTGGTCTATTGTATTAACCTGACAATATTAGAAGCCATTGCATTTTTTGAAAAACCTTTATATTCATAAGTCTCGAATATTTCTACAGATTTTTACTTTGACAGGTCTGGTCAGTAGCTTTTTCATCGTTCTGGTTTTTCAACTATTGAATTTAGTCAATAATCTTAGATTAACAAGGATTAGTTATTCATAATACCATATTAGCTGCTTCTGAATTAATTTCTTTATAAAGGTGACATTCAGAGTTATTTTGGATCCTTGTTCTTACTTTTAAAGGAACAAAGGATGTCATTAGGGATAATATTGTTCATTTATAGTGTTCAACTAATTGGGAAATTCAAAACTTTTTACGTAAACTATGGACTGAAAATAGTTTTAGAAATATAGCTAAATAATTTCAATTAAGTTACAAAAGTAAATTCAAAGTCACAAATGGTTTCATATTTTTGAATTTTTTGGATGGAATCTCAGTTGGTTAGCAAAAATAGGTTTTTGTACGGTGCAAGTTTTCATGGGTATTGCTTAGAATAAAAAGGGGGCTTACCAAAATAAAGGCCCTACCTTCAGCCTGAGCCACACATTCATGAAAGAGGAGCATCTATTCATGCCAGATAAGATGATATGTGTTTATAACCAATAACAATCCAATAAATGTATGGTACAAACCCACAAATGTTCCTAGATCTTTGAAAGTAGGGTATGTAAAATTCATCCTCAGTAAAAGGAGGGTTAAAGGAGGTTCGGTTTTGTTTTCACAGAAGATACAAAGTATCTTAAACCTAGCATCTGAACAACGGGGATGGATAAATAAGATCAAACAAAAGATTATCAAAAGTTTTCTCTCATGGTGGATGTATCCTTAGAGATTCAGTCTGGGCACAAACACCTTTTAACCTTATTGATTGTCTTAGTTCGAGCACACTCTTCAGCTCATGTATGGATAACAGAATTGCAACTTTCACTTTTGAAGGAACTGGAAAAAAAACTCTTAATCTACAATCAGGGGAGACTATTCTTTGTCTCTCCATTTTTTAAATAAACCAATTTTGCACTGTTAAATCACAAAGTGTTAACAGGTTGACTGATTCATAACAATACATGTTTTTTATTATCCAAAGGACGATAGTAGTCACACTCAATTAAGAAGGCCAACTCTTTACTCTCATCATTAACAGATCAGTTAAACTTTACTTGAAAAGGATAGTAATCTCAACAAGTATTCTTTAATTTGTTGTTTTCATGTTAGAAAATACCGTAGGGAATTACTTGCCAAGAAACCGCCTTCACAAGGAGTTTCCTTTTTTTTGCTGAAAATTTTAAATTGGCATTTAGCTCAGTTGGTTAAGTATGCATTGCTCGGGTAACCTCTAAGCGACAAGATAGAAAAGTTATTGCTAGAAAAAAGCTACCTGCATTAACAGTTGAAGGCGCGTTCTCCCAAACGTGAAGCATAAGTAGGCCAGAGCTTGATGGCTAGATATTTGGAAATTTCAACGTGTAGAATTAGAATGTTAGACAGAATTTTCCATTTCTTTTTTAGATACAGCGTCTTTTGATGCTTCCTACTGGAGAATAGAGGATTTATATTGATTGGGTGGAGAGGGTACCAAGAAGTTTCATCAGAAGTTGTTTTTTATATAAATATTCGGTCAAACTCTATTCATATCATGAGGACCCCCCCCCCCTTGATCATTCACTGGCACTACCGTACCATGTAAAGTAGTTGAAAAAACCTGATATCAGGCATAGATATTGGATAATCTGTTGTAACTAAAAAAACTCAGTAGTGAATAATGAGAAAGGAAAAATACCAAGGTAAAATGAAACAGAAAGGGCACTCCTAAGATTTTTGTGAAAGGTAAGGGGTAAGAGAACAAATTTTAGGCTAAAAAGAAGAAAAAAACATATCAATGAAAAAACACTTGATTTTTTCATGCAAAATAAAAGAAACTTCAAGTAAGGGGTAAGAGAAGACATTTTAGTCTAAAAAGGAATGAAATTACTTAGTATTACTATACTTTTTAGACTTTGAGATGCAGTTTACAAGGCTTGGAGCGAAGAACAGTTCGCTTCATAACTGACGGCGTAGAGGCGGTGCTGCGTAGAAGTAAGATTGATCAAATGGACAACTTCACTTACCTAGATGGAATTATTAGAAATGATATCATAGATAAAATGAAAATGTCAAAAACAGAATAGCAAAGGCCTAAATTTCTTCTTCACAATTCAAAAAAGCTTGGTAGATCATGAACATAAGTCGGTGAACTTATATTATAATATTAGAAGCTACAGCGATAACAGTGGTCAATATGGCTTTGAAAGGTAGCACTCTGAATCACAAAAGAGGATTTGTTAAATACTTTCCAAAGGAATTGCCTAAAGATTATTTTGTGCACCCGTCTAACTGACCATATTTCAAACAATAGACCGCGATAAAAAAAAAAGTGGATGCATTCTAATTTCTAGAAAGGTTGATGAAATTTCAGTTTCTAGAAATGATGAAAGAAAGGTTGAAATGGTTGGGCAATACTCTGGGGATGACAAATAACAAATTACCAAAGATCGTCCTTTTACACCAATAATCTAGGCACAAAAAGCAGATAATCCCTGGATAAGTTAGTTAGGAGGGATTCAGCGAAAATATAAATTTCTTGGAATGGTGTAAAGAGGGATGATTTGAAAAGATTACGATGGAGGAGTGTTTGTGTAGCTGTGCTAACATCAGGTGGATTGGTGTTGCACATAGTTATTAGTAGCAACAGTAGTATTAATGGATTTTAACATGGTTCAATCTTCACTTACCAATCACTATTATGAACAACTTGATTTTTTTTCTTTTCTTCCAAATTCATCTTATAGAAAACAATGGCTGTGGTATTCTGAAGAGTACTTTGTACAGCAATTTTCAAGGGACACGGTCCCTTGCTCTTTTGTGGCTGCCCGAATTTTTTATTTATTCGTCTTCTCACCAAAGTTTGATATTTTCATACTACTGCTTTCTGAATAAAAAAACAGCTTTATCGATGATATCATAAATAGTTAACATGCTTTTAATAGAATGGTTTGAGCCTGGAAACTGCAAGTCCAATTATGCGACTTGCAAAACAATTACTAATTTCAGGAAGTATAAAATACTGATGAGCTGGAATATCTTTTTAGTAAAAAAAATTATTTTCTTTTGCAGTCGATAGATTTTTATACAATCAACAATGGTTTTGTTAATCAATTTCTTACGCCAAACTTCGGAATTCTAATGGTGTGTATAGTTTTTCTTCTTTGTTTTGATTTGTTTGCAATAGTTTGGCCTTTTTCTAAGTTTATTAAGCATTAGCATATGTTTTCGACTAAAACTGTCTTCGAAGTCAGCTGTTAAAAAAATGGCTTCTTAATATTTGTTACATAACTTTCAAAAACCTAAAATACTTTCAAAAAATTCTTTGTTAAAAATACCATAGGAATTTTGGGCCCTTTTATACCGTGAAATTATAAGTAGCAAAATTTATTTTCTAAAATACAGCTTAAGGTTTTGTTGAATAATTGTCTGAGAATTTCCACTTAAAAAATTTCTTACGTGTCATTAATGGATAGTTAATTCTATGTAATATATATATTTTCATGTGGGTTTAAAACTGTTGGGCTTGGGACTGTCAAATTGTTTTCAGAACTCTGAACCATAGATCATGGTATATCAGTGAGAATGAGCACACTTCTTAAATGACATTGCTCGTTGAGACGTAGTTAGCATCGTTATCTTTGATCTTTCTAAAGCTAAATAGATGTTACATGAATTAAAAAGTGAAGA
Source organism: Artemia franciscana (assembly GCF_032884065.1). Classification (NCBI taxonomy): domain Eukaryota; kingdom Metazoa; phylum Arthropoda; class Branchiopoda; order Anostraca; family Artemiidae; genus Artemia; species Artemia franciscana. The sequence continues at coordinate 4,863,868 of NC_088871.1, forward strand.
ACATCATATTATGAAAAAGCACAAAATGTGTTCAAACTTTCGAATAGTAATCACAGTGGCTCCATCAGTATAAAAGTGCAAGATAATTTATCCAGATGTTCATTAGATGTTATCGTAAGTATTAAGCAGTGCAAATTACGTGATTTTGCTAGGGTCTATTCCCATCGATATTTTCCCGTTCACATTCAAACGTAAGTACTATCCTCATTATTCTAAAAATAACATTTAGGAATGAGCAAACATTTTGAATTTTGTTTGAAAAGTCAATAAAAGAAAAAATACCTCTCGGCTGAATAAAAAAAAAATGCATATTGGCTACATCCCCGTAGCCAAAACTTTTTTTTTATCAATTGCTGCCCCTGTTTACAATTATAGTGACACAAGCTTCACCTCCAAAAATTGAAAAACTCCATACTACTGGTTAATGCTACAATTTCATAATGTAACGATCACTAGTACCTAAAAATATAGTTTTTTTTTAATAAATGAAGCCAGGTTAGCCTTACCTACAGTCTATTAAAATTAGTGAGACGTATAGAAGGTCAAATTCTTCCTATTGCTACTATTTATTATATCCTGAAACTTGGCAAAACTCCTCATACCGTCGCTGTTACGCCTAAGGGTCGTAACTGACATTTTTGGCGAAACTGAGTTAATCTGTACTTTAGACTCCTAGGATATTGTGCTACAAGTTTGTGACCACAGGGAGACGCAACGTCCACTTGTTGCCGAAATGACCAACCCCACCCTGGACGTATCTGCAAAACGCTTATACGCCTAAAGGTCGTAACTGAGTTTCATCGGGTATTTGTCAGTTACGCAATTACAAAATCTGGAAGTTTGGAAATACAAAATCATAATTTGGAAGATTACGGGGCTAAACCTGGCCAGACTACGTATCTGGAGGTAAGAGACTTCCACATTTTCCAGTTTTTTGAAAGGTTGATCTAAGAAAAAAAGCATTATGCAAGACTTACATCTTGGATAATTCAGTCAGGCAAACTTCTAATTCCATTGTAAACTTTGAAAGTAGTGAAAGTAGGTTAGATACATAATTAAATTCTTAATCATAATTAAGTTCTGTGAAATTCCCACTTCCTAGATGACTACATTAATAATATAAATTCTGAATATTTGCAGGAACTGACAGATTAAAATAGGTCAGTTCCTGTCACATGCTTGGATGTTTGTTTCCTTGTTTTAGTGAATATAAGCCAACGTTTTAGATTATTTTATTCAGTTTTTATTCTGTGTCCGTCCTCGTCGTGTGTTATCTTCTTTCCAGCATTACCTTCTTGAAGAACATCTTCAATTAAGTTTTCGGAAATGGAAAAGCAGTGTGGTCTAAGAAATTATTTCTTATCACTTTATAATTTTGGCTCTTGTGGGAAGAGATAAGGGTGAAGGTAATATATTAAGGAGTACTTACTTGTTCGGCGTTTTATTGAATAGTTTCATCTGTTTTATTGAATTATTTTTTCCCACAACTACATTATTTGGTAAGATTTACGTTGGGTTAGAATTACCATTTTAAGATATGAGGCTTGCTGCAAATGTACCAAGAAATTCATAGTAGCTATTACCTTTACTGTGTAGAAGTAACTATGTTTGTTTAAACTACGAGTAGATTAGAAAAAAGTTAATGGTAAGTAGATTGGAGGTAAATAAAGGGTATCTCAAAAGAATACCAGAAACGATTGTGGTTTAATATTTGAATCAAAGCTTTTACTGTCAGTAAAATAAGGTTGTTATTTTTTATATTCTATATAATATGGTTTAATATTTTATAAATAAATATTTATATCTATTTTTTAGTCGAGATTTCGATATAGGCCCTAATGTCTGACGTAAATTATTCGTTGACACCTTGCTAGACATAAATTTGGGAATTTTTTTTTCTTTACCTTTGAAAGAGGAATTTAATACTTTTATGTTGTCATAAAAGACACAACAACTATAGAAAATCAACAACAACCACTGTAGACTGTACAAAGAAACAGTGATGAAACTAGATGACGTAGTTGCCATCTTGGAGTCAGAGATACAGCAAGTCAGAGCCGACCCCTAAGCTTAAAAAGACTCAAAATATATAAAAAATAGAAGTTTATTTTTTTATTACAACAAAATGATGATTCAGAACTCTCATATTCTAGGGTGGGAATAGACTATAGGGAAAAATTTAAAGGAAAAGGGAATTCCCTGGGATTAAGGAAAATAAAATTAAAAGTAAAAGGGGGTTATATTGAAATAATATTATCCTTTCATAACTGCTTAAATAATATTATTATTTCATAGCTGCTTAGAAACAATAAACAGCTATGTTGCCTCGTTGCTGTATTGAGTTGATAGTAGTAGTAGTTTTTACAATGTAGGGGGGAGGGGGGATAACCAGCCTCTTTCGTCTTGCCTTCATAGTAACAGTCATTTGCTTTATTTTTTTTTAGAAATAAAAAAAAACATACATAACCACCAATGATTTGATGTGCTTGATCTACATGAGATGTTTTATGTGTCATGGGTTTAGAATTATTCGCAGAAATGCCTTTTATGGCTTATCGTTGTCTACAGAGTTTTGGAATCTTTATTGTGTTTTCCTCTTTTTTTACATTGACCAATTTGCACACACTTGTCTTTGACGTTTTAGTCTTTTTTGTCGCTACAAAAAAAGAATACTAATTTCTAAGGAGAAATGCAAAGTCTTGCTAATAATTATTAAATAGGTTCAAGTATTTTTGGCAAACTGCAACAGGGCTTAGAAACGTCAGTGCTTGGTATACAAGTCATGAAAACAAGTTTGAGTGCTAGGATGAAATAATATATACCAATTATATTTTGCAGGCCTCAAGGAGCCAAGCGACTGCCATGATATTGTTCGTGAGTATGAAACCTTTGTGGAGAAAATACAGTGGTTTGATGAAAGAAAAGTTTAGTTGCTGCTGTTAACGTTAAGCTAGATTCTAACTGGGATCAATTTTTACTTCGCAGTCGGATATCCCGTTCACCCAATGAAATGCTATCTTCCTTTGACCCTGTATTATATAAGCGACCGGGTAATGATAAAAAAAATCATTTTTTTAGCCGAATTTTTTATCATTTAAACTAAATATAAGCATCTTATTAAAATAGTTCACAATTGAATGTTTAATATCAATTGAATGCCCTTTGGGCTCCTTTTTATATGTAGGATTTTAGTTTTAAAACTTTACCCTTGAGCCGTCCTAGCCGAGTGGTAAACAGGAAGGGTAATTACAACCACTCAGAAGGGCACAGGAAGGGGAAGAGAAACAGAGGGGCCCTTAACCACCCATTGAAAGTCAACACCGGTGGTAGGGACTATAAAATCCACTGCTATACTCTACCCCTTTTTTTAGAAATCAAAAATAGATACTCGGTAAAAATAATAAATCCATTTTGTTTAAGCACTTTCAAAATTATACTATTCTTACCATTTTTTAAGATATGTATCTAAAATACTAAATAAAATATAAATACCTTATTTTGATAAGGTAAGTTCTAAAAACGACTTAGAAAATTTCAATGTCAGCCTTATATACCTGAGGGATTCCACATGACAACGTCGCAAGATTCTTTTCACTTGACAAAGTTTTATGTTCTCCGTCAGAATTTAGCTTACTCTCAAGTTTGATATACGGGGACAAGCCTTTCCATCAGTTCTAATATTTAATTAAAATTGATTGTAAACTTCAAGAAGAAGCCATGGTGTGATTTTTTCTTATTAAAAATAAAAAGACGAGATTATATTTTTTTTAAATATTGAAATTTCTCAAAAATACCAAAAATGTAATCCTAAAGAAAGGAAATTTTTTTTATTAAGTGTTACTATAATGTTTATATATGGTTGTCTTCTTCTTGAAAAAAACTGCTAAATTGAGAACTTTTGGAAAAGGCCGATTGTGCTTTAATTTTTTTTTCTGTTTTTGCGAGTCTTGTTTTGCACATTTTATCGAATCTTATTTTATGGCCAGTTTGACAATAAAAGATGAAAAACTACATAATTCAATTTTTTTGATTTAATCGATTTATTCAGTTTTATATTCTAAGTTAACGCAAAAATTTCGCTTTTGGCAAAGTTGCTGGGTTCAAGAAAATCAGAAGGTTCTCAAATGATGTATGAGATATACATTTATTAGAAAAAACTTTGCCATTCGCCTGCCAAAAAAGGCAATAAGCATGGAAGGCAAGCTTATTGCAAGTGAAGTTATCACCCTCAGCTAATTGAAACCACATTATACAGCGCTACTCAACACAAGAAACTTAACTGATGAATGAAGAAAGGATAAAAGAGAAAGAGGAAAAGACAAGAAGACAGAAAAAAAAAATTAACAGAAAGAAAAATTTAGGGAAATGCCTTGAAAAGAATGACAACCTGGGGAGGACTTCACATCAAAATCACTCAAGAGATAAAAGAAATTTCTTTGCCCGGGATTTGAAGGCCGGGAGACTAGGTGTTCTTTCACACACTCGGGCAATATATTCCAAACATGGAGAATCACAAAAGATGCCCGAGTGGTACTCCTAAACTCATGAGTTAAGTTATCAGTTTTTCTTGTGTAATGATCATGACGGTTTCTGTTAAAAGTAAACATATTTTCAAAAGCAGGGGTGAACAGGCAATTCAAATATTTATACGAGATGTAGGAGTCAAAAGAAAATTAGAAATTCATGTGGTAGGGTAAAGAGTGAGTCTCAGGATAAAATAAGATTTAAGAGAAGTAAATTGGTTCTCAGACCACGCTTGCAGAGCATACGAGAAGGCCAGATAGAGAGAAAAACGAGCCAATCAGCAACTAGTAAAAAACGAAGAATTGCGAATATTTCTACCGAGGCGTCTGCTAATCCTTTATCAATGCAGAAATAATAAAAGAGAAGTTCTTGAAACCGTTAGAGCCCCGGGAGAATTTGTTACGCGATGATTTGCTAGTAGTATTGGTACACTCATTATTTTTTTCAAGATTAATTTTAAATTTAATTTTTCCTTCTTTACAATTGAATTACATTTAAATTTAGACTAAATTTTGAAACGTTAAAATTACATTTGATTACAAAAATTAAATATAATTTTATTAATTAATCGTTAATTATATTTAATTACAATTAACTAACTTCTAGAGTGCTGCACTCTAAAAGTTAGTTAATTTTAATTAGCTGCACTCTAATTAGCAGTCATGGTTGGCCACTATTCCACATTTCCATGTTTTGAGAGTTAAGTCGTGGAAAACTCACCGGTTACCTTGTTGGGTTCAGTTTCTGTTTCCAAGTAATGTTCGTGAAATGTGGAGAGTCTGCTTGTATTTAAAGTTGCTCCTATTAGATATGATTCTGTCCTTGTTGTTCTTCCAACTTGTTGATTCCTGCTACTAAATCAAAGCAAAACGATTGATCTTACCGAAATCCCAAGCAATAAAGAACAGAGTTGTGTGAATATAAGAAGGCCGCCGGAGAACTGGGGTAAGGCGTATATGCTTCTTCCCCAATCACAATCTTGGGCTCTTCAATCAAGCGAGATTTCCTAAAATTTTCATATCAGAACGGATATCCTGTTTCAACTTTTGTAGCTGTGGATTTCTTCAAATGGCGACGAAATCATTGATTTATCCCAAAATTATGAAAGCATTGAAAAAAGTTTGCAAATAGCCCAATCGTTAAGGGTATATGCTAAGTTCAAGCTTCTTTCTAATATATAGTTTTCGCAATATAATAAAAACAATATACTTAATGACAAGGGAACTTCGTGACGTAAGCCTACAATTTTGAAATAAATGCTTTAAATAAGCTGGCCAAACATAAAAATAGTAGGGTATATTTCTTGGTTAAAGTTTGTTTCTAGCCTGCAACTCCAAACATTTACCTGAAACAAGCCAATGACAAATCCTTGATTCAATCCTGCTTTTTTGGACACGTTCTTAACACGAGCTTGCAAAACAAGGAAATACTACAGCCTATTTGTTGGTTCAAGCTTGTTTCTAACTGGCAACTTCAATCATTACAAAGAACAACCCAATGACAGATCTTTGATTTAAGCGTGCAATTTCGAACAAGCACGCATATGCTTGGTAGCTGGCCCTGCAATAATTTGGGTACAAAATAATAAACCTGGCTAATAATAGTAATATTTTTTAATATTATTGATTAGCATTATTGAGTGGAGTCCTGTTTTTGACGAAAAAGAATGCCCTTCAAGAGCATTAGATAACCTGTTGTCAGCCATAATACCTATTTATGAAAGAGGATACCCTCTAAAGATGATAAAATCCAAAAAATTCGCCGCACTTCTTTACAGTGGTTTGAAAGTTATCTCCTTGGAAGATCCCTACATGTAGTACTTAATGATGTGACTTCGTCTTCTTATCGATTAAAATATGGAGTTCCGCAAGGTTCCATTTTAGGTCCCTTACTTTATCTTGTGTACGTAGACGCGATGCGTTTTTATCTTAAAGATATCTGTGTAACAACCTTTGTTGATGATACAGCTTTGACGGTGTTTGTAAATCGGTCAAAGAGTTTATGCTGAGCATCTTCTAGAGTTTAAGAAAAAGTTAAAAGATTAAAAGAAAGAAAGTAAAACAAATACGAATGTTTTTCCACCAGTGCAGTAGTATAAAGGAAAGAGTTACAATTGTGTTTGTTAATAAAGTATCGTTTTGTAAGGCTCCTATATCTATCTTAACGCCTTCGGTTCTTCTCTTGCCACAAACGCTTTTCTGTACACAAATAAGTGGGCCAGTGTTTTGACAACATTAGCTAATAATTAGCTTATCTCCTACATATTGTGATCGTTCATATATATGTTGACTAAATTCATTTCTAATTCACCATGTATTAAAAAGAGATAACAAATAAAAAGACAGGTTAACGATGGTCAAGCCACATTGGCATACAGTAAGGTAGCAAGATTGTTTCCCTGTATGGATGTGAATTAACCAACTAGAATTTGAAGCAACATGCTTACACAAAAGAATTGTGAAAATGTTTTGCAAATATAGTTTGTATAGGCATTGAAGGGGGCTAGATGCTTTTCTCGGGCGGTTTTATGAAAAAAAAAGATATCGTAAAGGCCCAGTGTTTTACAACTGGACTCTTGGATATTCTATATCTAAGAGCCATCATCAGCAAAGCAGAGATAAATATAAAATAAAATGTGTGGCCATTAAACTAAAAAAAAAAAAAAAATTAAACAGCCTTGGCATCATCACTTCAAGGATGTTTTACCAGGACTGAAGAAAAAGCACGAAACAAGGCAGTTCATTCCGATAAAAACAAATCATGAACGAAATGCGCCTCCTTTTGAGTGTTTAAACGTAATTTGTTTCTTAAGGACTTTGGAATAAAATTTTCCTTTCTACAAGATTCCAAAAGTGCTTCTTGGTTATTTATACTAACATGGTCTGAATTTATTGAAACAAATTTCTTGACAATTTTGCTCAAAAATTTCTTAGATTGTCATTCTTTTAATGATTTTAAGTTTAATCTACTTCCAATTCCCCTTTTTAGGTATAGGACCATTTTTCAGCATTCATGGCATGTGTTACTGTACTTGAAATAGTCAGGTTGAACAGGTTCTCTAAGAATTCTTTGAACTTTTGGGATTGGATTTAAAAACAAAATGAGATTTGGAAAGGTATCTTTTAACCTCCACTGCCCCCCTTCAGACATGTGTAGCAAGGTTTCTATGCAATGGCTGTAAAAAAGCTTATGGTGAATGCTGCTTAAGTTAGATTTTCAGGAATGACTACATAGCAGTAGTTGAGGGGCGCTAAGTTATTTTTAGGCTACAGCTCCCAATTTCCCTTCTTTCTTGTTACCTACTTCCATTTCTACGCCCTTTCGAAAACCTGTTTGTACAAAGTATGTTTTTATGTGGTTCAAAATCTCCCTAAACAGTCCCTGAAAGTTTCAACTTCCTACTTTTAGCCTGAGTAGCCGTAGTAGTAACAATAATAGATAGAGTAGCTGTAGTAGTAGCAATATTTACAGTTTCTTTTGGTTAGTTCAATGTCCCTCTCAACACACCCTGACAGTTTCAACTTAATACCATAGGTTATTCCTAAGAAATTGCTCATACATCCTTTTGGGAACCTGAATGCAGCACTCATTGTGTTTTGATGTAGTTAAACAGTAGTTACGTGAGTGCCTAGTTCGACATACCCTTCCGCATGCCCTTAGTCAATTGATCATCCGGTCATCATTACCTTCCAGTTCCAACTTAATACCCTCAGTCCTTGAATTTCCTTCTTTTGACAGCCTGTGTGTTCATAACATGTTTCGATTTTCAAGAATTACCAAGTATTGATGGTTGAATTATTATGGTCAAGGAAGGTTCTCAAATTTAACTAATATTAGAAAATTATAATGACTAAACTCGTGGTACTCGGTGGTACTCTAAATATATCGAATATATACTGATAGTAGAGCTATGCTTTCCTCGTACATATTTTTATTTAGTTTTATCATTATTTTTCTGTTTCTCTTGTGACCCTATTTTACAAGACCAAGTTGTTAAGTTTTAACATAGAAATGATAAATCCGGTAACAATTGCAGGGTTTTACAGAACCTTTTGCATTCTGAACCCCTTGCGCAGAAAATTTTTACACATATAAATGTATATGATAAAATGTGTCCTTAGACCTGAAATGTTGGCATGTAATTATCACAAATGATTTAAGTTGCCCTGAATGATGTAACTTGGAAAAATAATCTATTCTTGGCTACGTTTGCCAAGATTGTTTTGAATCACTTGTTTTACTTGACAGCAAGGTCAACAATGGTTCCGATAGCACACGCAAATCTAACAATTTCACTTGCTTGCCTTCCATCTATAGATTCAGAAGAACAGGCTATATCATTTCTTTTTCTCATTACATCCAGTCTTCTTTGCCTTTCATTTACAGATCTTTCAGTTAGGGCCTCAGTAATTCTTCTTTTATTTACTTCCAATCTTGTTAGTCTTTTATCTACATATTCGTAAGAACGGAGGAATGAGAGGCAGGTCTGCTCCAGGTATAGATGGAATACCAACCGCACTTTGGAAATGGGGACGGGCGTGGCTGCTTCCTTTTATGGCAGGGATGTTTTCCGGTATATTGTGTTTAACAGTACAGAATGGCCCTTGTCTTGGGCTACGTCTGTTCTAGTGCCGTTATTTAAAAAGGGGGATATATTAGACCATGGGAATTATAGAGGTATAAGCCTAAGTAATGCGCTTAGTAAGGTTTTTGCTAAGATATTATGTTGTAGGATAGATAATTGGATAGACCAAAATAGAATTTTATCAGATTTGTAGGCAGGGTTCAGAAAAGGTTATAGTCGTATAGATCAGATTTTTATTTTATTAGGGATGATTAGGAAACAGGCTAGGAGAAAAGAGGGCAGGCTATTTATTGCATTTTTGATTTAAAAGGGGCGTTTGATGGAGTGGATAGAAGTTTAATGATAGAGTCGTTGTTAGCCCTAGGGCTAACAAACGCATTTGTTAAGATTATAGCATCTATGTACAATATAGTTAAGATTGTAGTACGGGTAGGCAAGGATTTCTCCAGGGCTATTAGGAGTAAACTTGGTGTTAAGCAGGGATGTACAATTTCCCCAAAGCTATTTTCATTGTATATTAATTATTTTTTAAGAATATTTGATAGGCAGAGGCGCCCCAAAAATTAAGCTTTCAAGTGCAAGCGTTATGGCATTACTTTTTGCGGATGATATAGCATTAGTAGCGGAAAGTAAAGAACATTTGCAACAACTGCTATATCTAGCATCTTCTTATTTTAGGAAGAAGAAACTAACATTAAACATAAAGAAGTCGGTGGTAATGGTTTTTAGGAAAAGTGGAGAACAGATAGATTCGCATTGTCAATTTACGTATGAAGGTAGGACTCCAGACTATGTAGATGAATTTCAGTACTTAGGATGTAGGCTTTCGTCAGATGGGAATGGAAGAAACATCTTAAAATAGTAGAAAATAAGGGGAATAGACTACTAGGATTGTTGAGTAAAAGTAGTATCAAGGAAATTAGGGATGTAGGACTGCTAAAGTATGTTTTTAAATGCTAGGGTTAGATCGACTTTGCATTACGGGGCGGAGCTTTGGTGGTTTGATAAGGGATAGAATTTAGAAAGAATGCAGTTGAGGTTTTTTAAACGTATGTTAGGCCTTGATAATAAGTTTAATGGGTTATTACTAAGAAGGGATATAGGAATAAAGAGTATGAGACAGAGTAGGTTAACTAGTATGGTTAAATATTGGGAAAGGGTGTCATCGATAGAAGATAATAGACTAGTTAAACAAGCATTTTTAATGATGCTTCAAGATAGGAGGAAGGATTCGTGGCCAAATCAGGTGAAGAATATATTAGACCGTGCAGGGCTAGGTAATTGCTGGAATGAGGGAAAGCGGATAGGAGAGATGGTAGGGACTGTATCTAGGTTAGTTGTTACTAGGCTAGAATCTTAGGAAGTTCAGGGTTGGCAAGCTGAGAAGGCCACCTCGCCGTTCCTTGAGATATATGCGGAGGTCAAGGAGAACTGGGGCGAAGAAATTTACCTAAAAGTAGGATTGGCTCCGGATGATTTGAAATGGGTAATGTATGTAAGGGGGAATTTTATGCATCTTGGAGAACGTAGGAAATATTTAGGGAGAAATAGATTGAGGGATGGTCTTTACAGTTGCCCTATGTGTGGAGAGATGGATGAGTCCTTGCATCATTTTTTAGGGGGTTGTAGGGAGTTGAGGGAGTTGCACTTAGAAATATTTGGTAGGGAGTTTGGGGGGAGTGAGTGGATTTTGGAAATTTTGAGAAGTAGGTGTTACTTAAGTATAAATAATATTGGAAAGTTCGTCCGAGTAGGTATGAGGCATCGTGATGCTTTCTTAAATAATTAGTTTAATGTCTTTTCAGTCTATGTTTGTTGCTGTATTTTTTCCACTTGTTTTGTGTATGTCACCATGGCCCAATTGGGCTTTCGTGTAAATAAATCTATCTATCTATATATGGTAAATGAACTGTAAGGCAGAAGCCACCTGTGCCAATAGTAAGTAAATCCTATAAAAAGGAGTTCTAGCAACAAAGAATTTATCGAGGAATCAATTTTTACGGTGATTCCAGATACACCAATATACGCCATATACACTAGATTCACCAAGTTTTGAATATCATGAATATCAAAATGAATATCAAGTCTGTAATGAATATCAAAATATCAACTTTGATTTGAAAAGGCTTTCGTAGAGCTTTTAAGCTTCCATTTATAAAGATTTTGCATTCTGCCTTTTTTTCTCGAAGGAACATCACGGGTGGGAGTTTTATTGTTTGCTTGCTGTCTTTTGGGCTTTTTTCAGGGGGTTATCATATAGAAAAAATAGCAACAAATTATAATTACAAGTTGCAGCATCGTTTTAGTTCAAAAAAGGTCCTCAACCACTAAGAAGCAAAAAAAGATTTAATCAGTCAAATACTTTTTCCTACTTGGTATTCACTTTGGAGATGAGAGGGGATCGAATCTTGTAACTAACTGACACAAAAAATTGCATGTATAAACAATTTTTTTTTTTTGGATATCCCGGTTTTTGATTCAGGAAAATTCGGGGAATCTGCGACAACTCTGGAAAATTCTGGTATCGTGAAACTACTGCTTATTTGTTCTGTGAAAGAGGCATAAAGCTACCACTCTTTTAAATTTTCCAGGGTTTTCAAATTTCAGTCCTCTCACAATATCCCAGAATGCATATTTTATCATTAGATATGTCAGGATTTTCTTTTCAAATCTTGCCAGCTTTAGCAAGTGAATCTTGGGATTTTTTAAAAGTCTAATTGGCAGCCCTGCCGAAATTTACTTTATATTTTTACACTTTTATCAAACATATTTTTGCATCCATCTATTACATACATCTCTCTACTACTCCCAGTTACAAAAAAGTGGTAAACCTTTATATGAACATAATATTCAGATAATCTTGAATCTACTAAAACATTCCTTTCCGTCACAAAATCTTTCCTTTAATTTTCTATAGAAATGTCATGATGATGATGAAAGCGACGATTTGATATGAATATGAAGTATACTAAATGTATATATAGATATGAAATATACTAAATGTTTATTTAGTATATGAAATATACTAAATTTATGGAATAAAAATTTATGTGCTATTTATGAACTAAAATTGTTTGCATATTGAGTATTTCTTGTTCAAAACTTTTCGATCTTTGATGCTCAACAAGATTCAATATATTTTATATGAAATCGCTGCTTTCACCATAATTATGGCCTTTCCGAACAAAACAAGAAAATTAAGGAGAATTAAAGTATTTCTGAACAGAATTTTCGACGGGAAGGAATGTTATATTTGGATTACAGCAGTCAATTATGATTAAAAATAAACAGTTCAAATAGGGATGATACTTTTTAATAGACGGTGAGAATGTAACAATTCCAAAACTTGACTGGATATTTCGGTCGCATGTATCAACATGTTATATTTTCACTGTTTTTTTAAAAGGTTTCATCCCTAGTTGAACTGTCATTTTCTTCGAAAATATACATACAGTTCAAAATAGGGATGAAACCTTGATTTTATGAAAATTATCTACGTTATTTTTCTCGTCATGGAAGCAGTGTGGTCTTTGAAATTATCTATTCTGATTTTAGTGGTAAGCTGGTTTTTTAGCTACTGAATATTATGATCTTGCAAAGGTTTACAAAACTGTCCCTATTGTACAGGGAAAGGGAATGTGCCTTCACTATTATTTCCAAAAAAAAAGAAATATTATAAAACTATAGGAAAAATCCAACTCCTGTGGTGCTTGGGTAAGCAAAAGCCACCTCGGTCGTAAAAAATGATTTCTTCTTCCCTCACACCTCTTTCCCTCTTATTTTAGGATTATTGCTATTTCACAGATTAAAAAAAAAGCTCAATTAAGGCTAAACTAGGAGGGCAAAATCGGATCGTCAAATAAGTAAAAACTGTTCGAGCTTAAAATGTGCGTTTGTCTAAAGCCATTCACCGCATGAAAGCCAAGTTTTATCACATACTTTGCATATTGAGATTGACATCCTGCCATATTGATTATTAAATGCTGTTTCTTCTAGGATTTAAGCATGCAAAGCCGCTAAAAAGAGCAAGAAAGAAATAGGCGTCCAAAAGCCATTGTTTTTGCATGAATATGCGCTATTGCATCGGTCTTCTTCACAAAAACACCTGTGACCCTTCCCACTACCTTCCAGCATGCACACGTGGTCTACCATGAACAGGTTAATTTGTATATCATATGTACATGATATACATCATGCTTCTAAAACGTTCATTTGCTGAAAAAAAATTTCGTGTAGTTTGATTTGCTAAAATTACATTGCTAAAACAAAATAGACACAATAGGCCTAGCGTGGATGCTTCAAGTTGTATATAGATCATACATATACGCTCAAAAAACATGGTTTATATTGAATAATTTCTCACTGGTCTCGGTGTCTCTGTCCATCTAACTGCATTTTATGTTAAGCTTTTCTGGTTCTGCTTATTTAAGATGGTTCTTCTTATTAAAGTTGAATGAATTTTCCATTCTCCTCCTTTTTATATGTTCAGAGTAGCATAATCAAGTATATATACACATATAGACTAATAAGTTTTATCTTGAAAAAGTAAAGGGCCTATTAAGTTATGTAGTTGGTTTAGTTTTAGCTATAGTTACCTACAGCTATATACCTATTAGCTATATTTACTTAAAAACGTGTCGTTTCTTGTTTGTGTTCTAATTCTTCTAATTATAGAATAGGAAATACTCGCATTCACTTAGTAAGGCTTCCTACAAGTGACACTTACACTAGAGCCATCTATAGTTATATAGCACAGTTAAGTTGTACAGTTTTACTTAATAAGGAAAGTATTCATCAAATCATGAGACAATATAAAGAAAATTAATGTCTTCAAAAAAAAACTGAATTGCTGTTGTTTTATTATAATTTAGTAGTTCAATTTAAAAAGACAAAATACAGAATCAAAATCTCATAAAATCTCGCTTAAACTATCCTACATATTCACCTAATGCTTAAAAATATGCTACATTTATTACCATCAATTGAATAGGGGTTTGAATAAAAAATAAATATGTCTTTCTATGATTGAGATTCTATATTCAAATATGTCTTTGCATTATCATTTCTAGATGGCAGTATTATTCTATTCTCTATATAGAATACAAGTGGCATTATCTTTTTATCCGGGTTTTTTAATATTTGAATTCTTAAAGATGCAAACAACCACATATAAAAAAAAAAAAACATCAGTTGGGTATCATCCGAAACCAATAACACAGTTGCATCGAAGACTGCCATTTAAATCATGTATGCTTGTACTAAGTTGGTCAGCGCACAGTGCTTGTTTCCATGCATGCTAAGATACAGGCATACTGACAACGTTTGTCAATAACATTGAAAATTCATTAAAAAAACGTCCTCTTATCCCCACATCTGAACAACTTTTTTCTCTTGTTCTTGACTGTCATGTTGCCAATTAAAAAACTTAATATTATCAAGGCACCATTATCTTGCAGATGGCAGCATTTTTTTCTGGTTAGACCAACTGAGTAGTTTCTTTAACTTACAACGTGTTAATTTGTTTATCCTTACTATAAAGGAATTATTTGCTTTATTTTTGTGAAGTTAATAGACCAATTTTGTCGTGTTCTTATATAATTGAGTTGCAAACATTGTTACATGAAATGCTTTCTTGTGCACACACAACCACATGTAAAAAAAAAATATATTGGTCGGGTATAGGCCAAAACCATTAACACAGTTGCATCGAAGACTGCCATATAAGTGGTGTCAATGACTGCCAATGGCCAGCATGCGTTGCTCATTTCACCACGTGCTAAAATACGGATACTGACAACGATTGTCAATATACAGCACTGACAATTCATACAAATGCCGTCTTATTCCAACATCTGAACAACTTTTTCTCGTTGTCTTGACTGTCATGGAAGTCAAAAACTTATTTTGTAGATGGCAGCATTTTTTTCTGGTTAGACCAACTCAGTAATTTCTTTAATTTACTTCGTGTTAATTTGTTAATCCTTACTATAAAGAAATTATTTGTTCTATTTTTGTAAAGCTTATAGACCAATCTTGTCGTGTTTTTATATAATTGAGTTGCAAACATTTTTACACGAAATGCTTTCGCATGGATTTTAATATTGTTATTATATCTTTATATGGCGTACAACGTGAATTTTTCTTATGTATATAATTTATGCTTTACGTCCCACGTAACTGTTCACTTTCATATTTTTACCTATTTTTAACTGTTCCTATTTTTATCTAAAAATAATAATAAAATGAATTTTCTAAAAATGATTCCTTAGGGAAACTTTTTATCCCAATAATCCGGCGTCAATACTTGCAAACTTGTTGGCGTTCAATTTGTGGTTAAATAAAATCCAAAAATGTTTTGCTTTTTATACTAAGTTGTGGTTTTTTCAAAAGATTAATTTTATTTTAAATAGTTTACAATGCTTTTGAAATACATACAAAAATATAAGCTGTATCAGAGAATAAAATACTTTAAAATGCCCCTTCCAGTTTGAAATTGCGATTATCACATGCCAATTTTAATCGCTTCTTAAATTACACTAGTTGCTTTACATTTTTGTACTAAGCAGTTGCTTTTAACTGTTTTAACCAAAAATATTTTGTTTTTTTATGCTAGGCAGTAGTTTTTTCCATAGATTAATTTTTTTTAAATAGTTTACAATGTTTTTGGAATACATGCGAGAATATAAGCTGTATCAATGAACAAAATGCTTTGAAATGCTCCTTGCAGTTTTAAATTGCGATTATCACACGTCAATTTTAATCGTTTCTTAAATTACAATACTTGCTTAAGTTTTCGTACTAAGCAGTTGTTTTTAACTACAAAAATTTTAATTTTAGTGTTTTCAATTTATTTCATTTTGGGGAAGGACTATCATCACATAGAGACATGGATCGAAGACACAGAAATAAGGAGAAACTCTGAACATATAAAAGAAAGAACAATGAAAAATCCATTCAACTTTAATAAGAAGAACCAGCTTAAATAAGGAGAACCAGAATAGCTTAACATAGAATGCAGATAGATGGACAGAGATACCAAGGACAGTGAGAAATTATTCAATATAAACCAAAAAGTAGGCTTACGAATATTTCTGACAGTATTATTTGCAAAATTAATGTAAATAGATATAAAAGTGAAATTGTCTTGGTCAAGAATACAAAATATTAATTTTTCAAAAAGTGAATGCTAGAACAGTCTTAATAGTATATTGTGTTACATAATTATAAAGTAAAAAGAGGTCATTGTAAGGCAATCAATTTACACCTACCCTAAGCAAGTGCTGTTGATTTAATGTTGTGTTTAAATTCAATAAGTATCATTTCGTCAAAATCTAAATTCTGCGGGTTCTAAATTCTCAGCTGTCTCAGCAAAAAAAAAAAAAAAAAATCCACCCGTAATCTTGTTTCTTTTCTATTTTCTGGACACTTGTTTATTTCTCTTACCATTCAGTTCTCTAACCTTTAATGAAATCATTATCTAGTCAATTGTAAACACAAGTAAATTATACTCTTAGGTAAAGGGTCTATGCACAAGTCTCTGGAACTAATTCGTTGACCAAGACTCCACACCAATAGATAGCAACATGTTTTATACCATAGATCAAGTAATTACGAAACACTCTGGTATGTATAGAGTATAAAAATGATTATAGCATAAAAAGTGTATATAGCATAAAAGTGATGACCAGCAACTAAGCTGTACTTCTCTGCAAAAAAAAGACATCCTAATTGTAAACTATTAAGAACAAATTCAAAGAATACTTTTAAAATTATTAATTTTGAGCGACGTGACGTCTTTTCTTAATGAGAGAAAGATGGGTTTATTAATATAAATAACAAAACAAAACAAGCAAATGGCCCGAAGCAAAGCTTGTTTGGAAGGAGTAATGTAATAAAGCTTAGCTGTAATAAATATTGAATTGATATGAGAAGCTCTAATTATGACTTTAAATAACGATGAAAGTTTTTGTTAGCAAGACGTAGAATGCGAAAGGGGATGCTTGGCTAGATTGCAAATTCAAGCAAAGGGTCATTCTGTTAGATAAGAGTTTTAAAAATATACTTCAAACAGCATGTCTTTCCCACCAATGTCTTCACCGCAAGGCGTAGGTCGGGGTATCAGGGTAGGTAAGGCATAGGTATCAGGGTAGGTCGGGGAGAGGGGATATATACCCCTCTCCAGTCACCTAATGCACATTCAATTTATGGAGTTAGCTCCAAATATTCCTTGCCTATCTTGAGACATAAATGTTTGTATTGTGTTTGCTGAAATCTTATATTTAACTTTGTATGTAATATGTAGAACCATATTAACCTTATTATATCCAACTATTTAACCTCCAATAAACCTACTTAATCTGGCTTACAAGTCTCTAGACTCAGGAACCGCCTCATAGACAATATTAGATTACAATAGACACGATACCCAATTTTTAGTACAATAATCTAGGTAATGACCTACTTTAAATAGGTCGACCCTATTAGTAATTTCAATAGGACGAAATGGCGCTACCAAGACATAGTATAACGTTTTTCACTACAATAGGTAAACTCTCTAGTTACATCATTACGACCGATTGCTTCGTTACAATTGGCAACTTCATTACATCTGTCCTCAACAGTTAGAGACGTCTTAATGTTAATTATTTAACAATTTTACGATAAGTTTCTTCAAAATAATGGTAGATGGTAATAAGTTTACCTAAGCTATGGCTGTGAGCTATTAATTTTATTCAAACGAAAATTTCGAAGGAACCTGTTCCAGTCATCATCAGGTTTAAATTCTTGCCCTATGGAGGCAAAATTCCCGAATTTATTGAGAACTAAGACCGAGGCCTATTTGACAATTTTTTAAATGTTTGAATTTTTAGAATTTGACAAACAAAGGATGATCGAGGATCATTTACTAACAGTGTTTGTCCCAGTAATGAAAAATGGAGAGGGGGTGTAAACGGAGGAATTTAGAAAAATGTGATATGCCCGTCCTTTTTCTGTCTATAGTTTCTGGACAGATTTTTATAGTAGTGTGGCTGACAGATGCAAATGTTATCTAGCAACGCTGTACAACACTGTTGCATTTCCTCCAGTCTCTACATTGCACCCTTCTGAAAAATCCTCACAAAAACTGATAAATTGAAAATTCCCTCCAATTTGTTCCGTTTCGCAAAATTCCTACTGAGATATCCAATTTGGCCCAATTCAAATCTCATCAATAGTCTTCCCACAGTAGATCCTAATTTAGCCGTTTTTTAAACTTATAAAGAAAAATAGCCGAAAGACCACAAGATATGCCTAAAGCCGACTTCGTTTTTTTTTTCTTTTTGCAGTGCTCCGTCATTTTTCTTTTTGTATAAAGATTGGTTTTCAATAAATAATAATAATTTAAAGGGGGGGAATGAGGGAAATCATATTTAATGTGGATGTAGTGTTGGCTGCACAGTTACTGCTGCTAATGATACGGCCATTACAAATATAACTAGTAATAATATTTTATTCATGATTGCATAACCCATGTATTATCATTATGGTAAACAAAAAATAAGCTGGTTGACAAACAGAAAAATTTACTTTCAACAGAAAACACAAAGTTATATTAGAATTTAAAATAGCAGGATTTAACTCATATTAGAAATCAAAACAAATATAAATCACAACAAATAAATAAAGCAAATTTATTTCCAGCAAAAGGAAAAGGCTCCCTCGAATCTGCCAGTGGCAAGAATGGTAATTTTTACTAAAACGAATCCTGTTTTGGAGACTATTCTTTATTTCAGAATAAATGGTGCTGTTTTCTTTGAGGGATTTTGACTGGACAAAAAGCTCCTTTATTATATTAAATAAAAAAAAACAAGTTTTTCCAACTGAAAGTAAGGAGCGACATTAAAACTTAAAACGAACAGAAATTATTCCGTATAGATAGATATTTATTGCAACAAAAGCCACTTTTGGCCATGGCAAAAAAAAAAAAAAAAAAAAAAGAAACAACCACAAATAACACAAAAATAATGGCACAGGATACATGATTATATGACAAAAAAAAAAACAACAACAAAAAACAAGTCGACTTTCGAATAGTAAGACCATTCTGGACAAAATTTCCCACTGCCATTATATTTACTTTCGACTTCAAAATTCCAAGAAGGGGCTCACAACCACCCACCCTAAGAAAGCTCCCTCTTACATCATTTAGCCCCTGACACCTGAAAAGAAAATGGTCCAGCCCATCAAAATTACCGCAAATCGGGCAAGTATACCGCATTTCCGGGTAACATCTTTTTTTTCAAACACTATAAAAAGGGAGACAATTTGTTCGCACCTGCATCCAAGACCTCAGGGATACTTTTGGAATCCCTAATTTAAAATAAAACTCTTCGCCATATTTTTCTTTTACCTTATAGTACGAACTTAAGCGTGCCGACTGGCTAAGGTCACTCCACCATTTCTGGATTTCTTGATCTTCCAGCCTTAATTAAATCTCTAACAGAAAAAGTTTGTGATCTGACATTGGATATCACCTCCATTCCACGCATACGATAAACCTGTGCTGTCCAGGAGTTTTTTGATATGGAAGGGCCATGAAGATTTTTGTCCCAGGACAAGTAATTCATCATACGCTGCTCTGATGAGTCTTGAATTTAATTAACTGGGTATGTCTATGTTTTCTCGTGGTTAAAAGTCCCAAATCTCCCTTAATGAAAAGTGTGTGGGTTGTGGTGTGAAGACCTAGCATTCGTTTATAATATTGTAGCTGTAGAGAAAGGGATGTTCCCTCTTCAGTGCCCCGCTCTTTACGCATTTTAAGGGGTGTTTCCCTCTATTTTCTAAAATGAGGCAAATTTTCTCAGGCTCTTAACTTAAGTTTGATGGATAAGACTAAACTTGATGACTAAATTCGATTCTTTTGATGTAACTATTGGTATCGAAATTCTGTTTTTTAGAGTTTCGGTTACCATTGAACCGGGTCGCTCCTTATACATGTTTTGACATGGAAACTTTTGAAAAAAGAAAGGCGGCCTAGTTGCCCTCCAATTTTGATTGCTTAAAAAATTTAAGTTCGTTACCACGAAATGTTTGATTCGGTAATGACAGTAATTTATTGAAACTTAGCCTTACTTTTTGAAAACAACGCAATATTTGGTTTAACTTTCGCAAAGGATTTAAGACATCTTTGCTGAATCCACCAACACTTTCTGGTGGTTCGATGGAACATATTTTATTCAAATGTTTCCAGGATAACGTCAGATGTTCAATCAGAATGTCCAGGAACGCACTACGTCGGTTGTTTGACAACGCATGAATTAATTCGTCTAAGAAGAGAGTTTTTTCGTCAGTATCAAAAGGTAAATTACTACCAAATGGAAACAAATAGTAGTAATGATGAATTGTGTCACTCATTTCCTTTTGGTTTAGCCTTGTTTTCAATTCTGACGTCAAATTGAAAATCGCTTCGGATTTCTGTTCTAATCTTTGGTTGTTTTGGTATTGAATCATTTTTATTCTCGTTTCACCTTCATTTCCGTCAAGAATTAGGGTGTTAAGGATTTTATCCGAACTGTTTAAAAAACTGTGTGTGAATTCAAATTTGGTAATTTTTCGACTACTAATTGTTTCATAACTCCACGAATTTGATTGAAAAGGGAAAGTTGGCCAGTTCATTCTTTGGCTCTTATTTAGAAGCTCTTTTGAGGAGTGGAAATCATTCTGAGCAATTATAGGAAGAAGAGGAAATAATGCTGTTTCTAAAATAAAAATTAGAATCTTAACCAAAAAAGATATCGAATGGTCATGGATTTTCTTAAATTGAGCTCTAATTTCTTCTTTCTCTTCTAACATACTTATATGACCATTTTGTTCTAGCATACTTATCGCATCATCTACCGTAGTCGCTTGAAGTTGTCGTTTCCAGGCTTCTAGATATTCTTTCGTATCATCGTCAACGAGTTGGATATCAAAACGCTTATTCAAAGGATAAGAAAAATTAACGTTGATATGCTTATAGTCGTCAAAATTGTCAATAATGGCGTCTAATAATACAATTAACTGTCCATATACCATCATTTTTATGATTAAATTTTTGAAAGTAAATTCTGAATCATTGTCGCAGCAAAGCTTTTCCATCAAACTATTAATGCAACGAAGATCATGACTGACGTCTAGAGAACAAATTTGGTTTGTTGGGAACCTTATCAGGCGATAACTAAAATAAAAATAATAGAATTCATATGCTGCGTTTACGCTATCCAGTTTACAAATAGTTTCTAAATGTAACGGTTCGTATTTTTTGATAATTTCATCTAGCATATATATTTTCTTGTAGGTGCTAGTTGGACAAATAGCTGGATAAACTCTTTTAAAACTATTGGCTATTTCACTGAGCATCAGATCCCCATCAGTATGAAAAATAGTAACTCCAGCGACAGCTCTGCTTATTGCTTCAATAAAGTCAACCATTCTATAATCTTCCCATTGCTTGCATGCTTCTTGGGAAATAGACTTACTGGTGTTTGATGGTGTAAATCTTGGCCATAGTGTTTCATATTGTTGGCGTTGCAAGTGTTTGCAAAGGTGGTTGATGGGTTCATTCTTGGCCATACAATACTGGACTTCTAACCTTAGTAAATCATCGTGATAATTTTTAAAAGAAAAGGGCTTTTTAGTAATACATACGATAACATAATTGACTTCAAGCCCCCTCAGTGAAAAAGTACAATGATCATTTCGTCGTTCGAAGGCGGAACTTATTGAATGAACATTCATAGAAGTGAAACCGTGGTCTATATTCGAGTCCTCAGTTGAAAGCCCTTTCAAATAGCTTAAAACTTCATCACTATACTCTGGAGCACCGGACCCATCTTTCCCGATCCTAGAATTAAAAAATAAGTACGCAAAATATTTTATCTTTAACTGCTTAAAGAACATAATCGACTAATAGACGAGCTAACATGAAGACGGGCCTATTAAGTAGACATGAGTGTTTTTATCTCCTATCATCAAATGAGCTTTGTAGATTATTGCCTCTATTATACTTTCCTAAATTTAATAGGAAGAAGAATTCAAGTTCAATGAAATAGAAAAAAATTATATACTTTTTATTACTAAATTCTGGATGCCGGTAAAACTGCATGAAAAAGCCTCACGATTTCTCTGGGTAGAATTTCTGAGCTTTGTCAGATGGACAGCTCCCGCGGTGTCACAAGAGTTAATACAGCTGTACTTAATGAAATGTTACCAAAACCAGAAATTACCAGTTAACTCCTACTAAGCCTTCTTTTATCATGAGTGTTATTTGTACTTTAGCAAAAACAATTTTTATTTCGATAGTTTGTAGTGTTTAAATGTTCATTACTTTGTTTTTGTTATCAGTTTGTAAGCCTATTAGTCAGTTTGTTTGTTTGTTATAAGTCGGTTTGTTATTAGTCAGTTAGTTATTAGTTAGTTTGTTATTAGTTCGTATTTGTCATCATAACACAAACAAAACTTAAAATCTATAGCTTGGAAAAAGGTTAAAATAAAAATTAAATTATTAATAAAATTTAAAAATAAACACGTAGGAAGATAGTTTTTAGGCTTCATCTCTTGTCAATTCAAGGAAATTTCCTACAAACTAGCTTTAAAATTATATGAGCGTTATATGATCATAATCGTTATATGCACTTTACAAAAAACAAATTGCATTTTAATCAGTTTGTATTTTTTATTTGTTTAATAGTTTGTTTGTTATCAGTCTGTTATTAGTTCGTATTAGTCATAACACAGACTAACAAACAAGCAACCAAAATCTTAAAATCACCAAGAAATACTGAAAAGAGCTAATGAATGCGGATTAACAGTTTAATATATAAGCATATCCACTCTTGAAGGTCACGGAGATTTTGGTTTTATCATTGTTATAAAAGTGCTATAAAGGAGGAGCGAACGTAGCTCTACTGGCCTTAGGCGGCTTAGTACTGCAACGTGTTGTTAGTAGTGTTTGTGGTAAGTTTTGTTGGCATTAAGTTTGACTTAACTATTCATTGTAATTTCTGTTCGTTTTGAGCTGTATTTATTTATTGATAGTAATTTATGATAGAACATCGGATGAATGTGGATAATTTGTAGATAGTTGGATTGAAAATCCGTATAATGTTTGGCCTGTCAATAAATTAGGGGTCAATAAAGCCTTCCTGACCCCCTTCCTATTACAACCATGAATAAAAACGAGCCACTTTTATGAGCTTCAGTAATTTTTATTGTCTCAAAATCCTAAGAGATCAAACTTTTCCTCAAAATTTTATAGGTTTCCAAGGTAACATATGAATCAAATAGTTTAAAGTTATAAAATTTTGGTAGTTTTCAATTGTAAAGGTCTTAAGACCATGTAATATCTTCAAGAACTATACAAGTTTCCAAGTTAGTAATAGATTCATATAGTCTACTTGTATGATTTCCAGTAATTTACAAACTCTCAAAATATTGAAAAATTTTGCTATTCCCTCAAAACTGTAGAAGGTTCCAAGGTAAAATGTCCATTTACTCTATAATAAATCTTGGTATTCCATATTCGAAAAATTTATATTTTCTGCAAAAATCCTACATGTTTTCAAGTTAACAAACGAAAGGGCTCATCGAAGATAGTTAGATTGAAAATCCATATAATGTTTGACCTTATAATAGGAATAAAGCCTTTGTGAACCCCTTCCTATTACAACCATGAATAAAAACGAACCACTTTTATGAGCTTCAGTAATTTTCAAGTCTCAAAATCCTGAAAGATCATACTTTTACTCAAAAATGTATAAGTTTCCAAAGTATACATATGACCCATCTAGTTTAAAATTATAAGACTTTGGTAGTTTTCTATTCTCAAAAGTACTAAAAGCTCGTAATTTCTTCAAGAACCATAAAAGTTTCCAAGTTAGTAATAGATTCACATATTCTACTTTTAATGGTTTTTTAGTAATTTTCACAGAAATTTATGTACAAACATTAGCTTTTTATAAGACTTCCTGGTGATCTTTTTTTATAATATGTTTTTTTTTTTGGTTTCAGCTATGTTTTTGGTTTCTGCAGTTGGAAGATGAATTTTCAGTCGCAAAATATTGAAGGATCATACTTTTACTCAAAAAGGTATAAGTTTCCAAAGTATACATGAGTATATTGATTTTTTGCCAAGTCTTCTCCATTCAATTGTGGAAAAACTTTTTTTTCAAAAAAGATTTAAAACAACATATCTATGCATCCTTTTGGTGAACATTCGGTGACTGGGATGTGTTGGAGCTAGGCTTGGATTATGTTATTTTGTATATTCTAGGGGAATAGCAAGATTGCTTTCTTAAGGATAGGTTTTAGTTAGAAAGTGTTTTAGTGTCTCTGTCTTTCTTTTCGGGGTAATTTAAACCCTTTTCTTTTTTCGTTCATCAAGATATATTAGTAACTTTAGAGTGTTAATACCGAGCCAATAATTGGCAGCGAGAGACGACAAAAAGCTGGTGGAAAAGAAACGTTCACCAAAAGCCCAAAATGCTAGGTTTCAAAATATAAAATAGCCTAGAAATCTTGACAAAAAATTAGGTATTATTTATAGGTTTTATCCCACTTTTATGAGCTTCAGCAATTTTCAAGTCTCAAAATCCTGAAAGATCATACTTATACTCAAAAAGGTATAAGTCTCCAAAGTATACATAGGAGTCATCTAGTTTAAAATTATACGACTTTGGTAGTTTTCTATTCTCAAAAGTACTAAAATTGATAATTTCTTCAAGAACTATAAAAGATTCCAAGTTAGTCATAGATTCACATAGTCTACTTTTAATGATTTTTAGTAATTTTCACAGAAATTTATGGACGAGCATTACTTTTTTATAAGACTTTTACTGGTGATCTTTTATTATAATATGTTTTCTTTTTGGTTTCAGCTATGTTTTTGGTTTCTGCAGTTGGAAGATGAATTTTCAAAGTCTCAAAATATTGAAAAATATTGAGTAATTAGGGGATAAAACAAAATTACAATGGAACGAAGGAACTATTAATGGGAAAAGCTGGAAAATAATTATTTTGGTCTGCAGGACCAAATCATGTGAAATTACACCTGATTTTGAATGAATCCAACCATATAAAGTAAAAGGCATGGACAGACTTTGGCTAGAAGAAATGTGACAAGAAGCATCACAACAAAAACAAAAATTGCAGCTTAATTGACTATTTAGGGGTATTTCCCCTTTTTCTAAAATCAGGCAAGTCTTCTCTGGCTTTTGAGGGTAGCATTAAACTTAATGACGTTAATATATTTTGAATCTGCACAAAAGCCAATTCCAATCAATTGTCGTCAAAATGCCATTTCTTTACGTTTTGTTTAGTATACAGCCGATTCGCTCCTTTCTTACAGTTCTTTAACATGAACTGTTTGATAGAACTTTGTTTGCTTCATGTCCTTTTATTTAAATTAATTATACTGCAAATTGGAGCTTTTATTTACTTGGTGTCCTTTTATTTAAATTAATTATACTGCAAATTGGAGCTACATTTTTTCAGTTCTGGAAGCTTTATTTATGCTATCACTGTAGTAAGTCCTATTGAAATGTGCGCCATTTGAAAAATGAAAAAAAAAACAAATTCAAATATAGTTTTGGGAAGCTGCTAGTTCTAAAAACAAAAATTAGTCTATAATTTGTTGGACTTCAAACGCAAATTACAATTTAAAAAAAAAAAAAAATTGTAATTGTTTAAATTCTTGCACACAAATTTGTCGGAAATCAAACTTTTTTACAGCGTAGTTAGCATGTTGCAGTGCAGAAGAATTGACTATATAGTATATTATTTCCAACTCAATAGGCCAGAGAATATGTTACGCTTAATGGAATGACTAAGAGTAAATTGACTCACCCTATCTCCTCTAGCAAGTCCTCGTATATCACATCAGTTCTGATGACAGCTATTTCGTTTCTTTGAAGTCCTTCTTCAAGCAAATATTGATGCAGCTCCTTTACTTTATTTTCCAAATCCTTAGAATCTTCTACAAGAACAAATTGTGGTGTTTTTCCAATAACTCGCGTACCAGGGCTGAAATTCTTTCTTTCAAATTTTGGGTATTTTAAATCACCGACGTCTATGGATTCATTTCTATCTAGGACAACATCTAGGAGAGCATGTATGCATGCCGTGTATCTCAGACTATCTGTGAGATATACTTGTCGGCCAGAGTGTGACATTTTGTTATTTTCTATTTTTAAAAGGGAGAGAGGTTGATAGAAGTTTTTTAGCATTGGTATGACTGAATATGATGTATACCAGCAAAAATTTGAATAATCAATCGCTTTAAAGAGCTCATATATTCTATTTGTGTCATCAAAGTTGATAATATCTGCTGATACATCATCAATAAATATCTTAAATGTTGGGTCTAATTCATAATTGTCAACATAAAACAAGGCCTTTGAATCAATGTCGATAAGATTCTTACCCCCAATAAATCTTATTAGGTTCGACATTTCCTCGCTCTTCTTAAAAACAATTCGTGCAAGCTGTTTTTCAACGGTTTGCCAAAACATTCTTTTTATAAACTGTATGGTAATGTCATTCCGATGGAAAACAATTATAATTTCTTTGGCGCTATTCGGGTTTTGTCTACGCAACTGCCAAAGCTCAAAAAATACCTGTACCATTTTTAGCAAAAGACAATACGTTTTGCCTGTCCCTGGTAGACCAGTTATTTGTAAGTAAGGTTGATTACTTTCCACTATCACTTTCTGTGCAGGGGTTAAAAATATCCCAGATACATCTTTGTTCATTCTCTTGGCTTTTTGTTTGTACTCTTCATCTAATTCTTTCTTTACAATTCCGTCTTCTTCTAATTTCAATGTACCCAATTTTATATAGCTCTGAAGATATGTACCATAGAACCTGAAATAGATGCAATAAGAAGAAAAAAAAACTGAAAATAATAGTTTTAACCGTTTGAAATAAATAGCCAAAATCCAGTTGACGTCCATAATGTGTATTAAGTAAATTCAGAAATTAAGAATAGATACAATTAGAAAAAGTAATTAAGCAACAAATGACAAAACAGGACAAGGGAACTTCAAAGTGGAGAATGCTCCTTAACTCCCCTCTTCTTAGAGCTTAATTCAAACTAATTACCTCAGATTTAAGTTGTTCTCATGTAGGCTATGGAAGATTTGAAGTTAAGAAGTGCCCGGGTCCGGCTTGACAAGCCCTAGACAGTAGAGAAAACCCTTTGCACACCTCATAGCAGTGAGATGGTGTGAACGTCGCAAAGCCAAGAGAAGTGGCCGCCAAAGTGCACCGAATGACCCACAGGACTTGACCCGCAGAATATCAGCTGCTGGAACCTTTGTTCCATCAAATGTTCACTAACGCAAGCTTTCGTAGCTGAAGAATTTTATTTATATAACTAAGACATACTCTGTGTTTTAAGAGACAAAAATGAATGGACGAACCACACTTGACCAAAGAGCCCCTTCGGGTAAAGAGGTCACTTTGTTAAATTCAGACCCAATGAATAGATCCAGCCTCACAGGAGTGGGAATAATCATGACACCCAAGATCGCATCGAAACTCATAGACTATGAAGCAGTGTCTTACAGAATCGTTTTGGTCCCTTTAAAGCTCCCGAGCAATAGCCTGACAAAACTATCTGTATATGCCCAAATTCGTGACGCCCCTGACCCCCTGAAAGACAAAATCTATGCCAACATCCAACTGACTCTGAACGAAATCCCTCGTAAGGACATCCTTGTAATCGATGGTGACTTCAATGCCAGGATTGGTACGAGACTAAACAATTCTGAATAGGCCATTGGCAACCATTGGGCGACCAATGTATTAGCATAGTTACCAGACTTCTCATGTTTGCTATGCTGAATAATCTCAGTGTGGCTAGTACAATGTTTAAACATAAATCGTCCCACAGTTACACTTAAAGGTCACGAGATGGACGAACCCGAGCCCAAATGGACTATTTACTTGTTTCTCGTTGCTGGAAGCCAATGATTGAAGACTAATATAATAATTGCTTCTGGTGTAAATTCAAATTTAAGCACCTTTTCAGCTCTTGAAAATGACCAAAATATGGGGTATAAAAAAGGCTTAAAACACTGGTCTCAAACTTTAAAACATTGGCTTTTAACTTACTGGTTCATTGTAAATCCTTTTTTTTTATGTTATACAATGCACAAGAACTGATTTTCTACAATTAAGTTTAATAAATAATAAGCTTTATTACTCAGGAATTTCCATCATTTTGTATTCTTCTGTCGAATTTCAAATAAAGGCTGGGTTTTTGGTCGTTTTTATCAATATTAATGGCAACTGCGAAATATTTACCTGTTCTTTTTTCACTAGGCTGCTCTGAGGGAATGTAACTGTAGACTCTCTCGTTCGTCTTTGAATTGTCTTAAGTGCACCAAAAATCAAAGATACCAACTACTCACCAGAAATATAACCAAGCCACAACAACAAATTAGTACTCACAACTCCACCGAAAATCGCAAGTCATAACATGGTAATGAACATGTCTTAAAGTATGAACCATATTTTTTTTTCTAATGCATGAAACAACAGTGAAGTTTTTAAAACCTTTAGAATTGTTTTAAATTGTGCACCTAATCCCATAACCCAGAAGATAATCGTGCTCTAACAGTCTATTCCATACAGAATATGAAACTAAATTTATTGGGCCTGAATTAAACGGAAGCAAATGAGAGATGCACCAAACAGCAACAGACAACAACTCCTCATCACAGAGATGATCAAAGTAAAAAAGACAATTTTTAGTTACACACCAGTCCCCTCTTTTAAAACTTGGGCTAATTTCTGCTTTTCTTATGAATTTCGCAAAACTAAAATTGTCAATTCCTTGGAGTATTTTTAAGTATATACTTTGATCAGTACATTCAGGACTCTTGATCAGTGCCCAAAAATCTACCGTCCAAAATAAGACTTTTCACTAGGTTGCTTTGGACTCTCTTGTTCGTCTTTGAATTGTCGCAAGTGCACCAGAACCCGAAGATAACAAATCCTCCCTGGATATATAATCTAGCCATAACAACCACTTAGTACTCTCCATCAAAAACATTACAACTCCACCAGAAACCACAAGCCATAGCATAGCTAAGGAAATGTATTAAAGTACAAACCAGACTTTTTTTTTCTAATGCATTAACAACACTGAAGTTTTTAAAACGATCAAAAAATTACAAATTGTGCATAACCCCATAACAAAGAAGATGATTGTTTAAGAAGAAAATCTAGCGAAAAATAAGACATTTCAGTATGTCTATGATTTGAATTCTGTCACTTGACATTCTTCCCTTGTGATGTTATGAAAACAAATAGATGTTACAGTTTACAGTGTTATGGGTTTATTTGAGTCATATTTTAGCCGCTAGACAGCTACGAAAGAAGAAATTTGTATAGATATACAAAACATTATTTTAAGGTATATATTATTTTGCAAAATATAGGTAAAGATTATAAAAAATTTTATTTTCAATTGAAAGCTTATGAAATAGGCAATACATCACTGTTTGGTAGAAAGTAAGTTTGTGTCCTCTCTGATGTTGGTTTCCACTTGACTAGTAAAATTATTACTACACTGAATTTAAGAAATTTTTTCTCAATTTGAAGAAAAATATGCCTTTCATCCAATTTTTGATCCCTCCCAGTTTAACCGTTGCTAACCCCAACTACTTGGATAATCCAAGTTCATAAACAAAAGTTTCCTGTATTTTTATTTGGTATTATGAACCGCTGCTAGTGAGAAATAGGTTAACTACAAAAATACTGGTAACTATAAAAAAAGTTTTTAATTTTTTTTTGTGTGTTTTTTTCCTTTTTTCACATCTGCTTTGCTGAACACGGCCCTTAGATATAGGGCCGAAATATTCAAAGGAAAGGTGTCACCACTGTCTTCATTTACACTTCTTCACTTACAAAAAAAAAACTCTATTCTTGTTTATATTTCTTTATATATATATATTACTTTATAATTTAATTGTGGCTTTTTACATTTTAGAATATGTGTGCTATGAATCGTTTTTTTTTAACTACATAATAAATTTTATAAGATATTTGATAAATTTGATAGGAGCCTTTAGGAGGGGGGGGGCACGAAGACTTGGCATAGCATTGGTGACATGTATACTTTATATTTGGCTGATTGAACAGTTCAAAAACTTAAATTACATCTAAACTTTTATATACTCACTTGGTATGAAAAAGAAACATTCTTTAATTTCTTACTCTTCACTTCAACCCAGTAGCACAACTCACAAAAGCATTTGATCTAGAATGTAGAGAATTTATTCATACTAACCACGCCAACAGCATCCTGAGTGAGTATTGACTACTTTCATTAGCAGCATTATATTCTGCTTTTATTGTACTCAGTCCTTTGATTTCTTGTAAATAATTGTCTTGGAATAGGGCATCTTCAAAATTGATTGTCGCTTCTTCTGGACGCTTGATATTTACAAATAGAGTAAAATATTTAATAGTAGGAAGTTTGCAGTCATGCTTCTTCAAAAACGTTTCAATTTCTTTGGTAACACGTTCTTTTTGTGTTATTTTTAAGTTTACATTGTCTTTTGCTTTGTTTTTGGGTTTAGACAGAATTTTTTGTATGATTTCGTAATCCTGCTTTGATGGATTAGTATGCAATTCAAAAGCTTTAACCTCTAAAACAATCACTGATGAATTTGTTACTAGTAAAAAATCACCCAATTCTTCATTTTTATCAATAGGTTTAAGACTGTAAAAAATATAAATTGGGAGGTTTGATTTTATTATTTCCTCATAAACTTTAAACTCTGCAATAAATCCACGCTCCTCTTGATCTCCAATTTTCGTGATCACCTTTGGAAATGCGTGGAGATCTTTAACATCAAAGGGATTGGTTTTTCCAATGTGGTCCAACAAAACAAGTTCTGCTGTTTGTAAAAAAGGCCTGGTTGTACATTCTCCTGGAAGTTGTACTTTTTCACAGCACATACACTCTTTTAAAGGAACTTTAAGGGTCATTTTTTTTTGCTTAAACCTTGTGTTTCTTGGACTATAAAACTCACTGAGAAATGTCATATTTTTGCTTCCATTCTCACAGAGATTGGAAAACCAATTTTCATTCAGTGTATTATGATATTTGACATCTTTATTTCTTGGTTCTGTGCAAAGGCTGTGTAACTGAAATCAAAAGAATGTATAAGATTTTATCTTCTTATGACAAGGACTATAAACCAATTGTATAGACAAGATAATAGTGCATAAATAGTGATCTTGAAAAAAAAAAAACAGAAATATAATGAGTAAATTATAGAAGTTGGGGCTAATTTAGAAGTTAGAGAAATATAATGAGATTAGTGCGCTAGCCAGAGTCGACCCCGCTCTAAATGGGTACCTGGAGAGATCTGGGGGAAATCACAGGAGGTGTTGGATGACTAGTCACCACCCACGCATTGCACTCCTGGTCGAAGGCATTTGAGTGAGGGGTCTGGCACCTGCCCTATTTGCCAGCAATGGCTCAGAAGGATCTGATTTTTTCTGATAATGAGTAAATCTAAAAAAAAATTGAGAATGTATCAAGGGGATACTGACTCTCAGAAATCAATCCACATGTAACATGTGCCAAATAGAGCAAAAATTTAAGAAAGTGAAAGATGGAAAATCCTTTAAGAAAGTGGCCAATCGAGCAAGAGCCTTGATTCCTTACTGGAAGAAACAGCTGAACAGACTGTGAATAGCTAAGCTTAATAAACATCTAGAAACAATCTCCCCTCCCTAATGGAGGTCTGCAGCCAGGGTGCTCCAAAAAAAGAAGATATTCTAGATATTTTCTAAAGAAATTTTGGTAAAATTCTAGTATATTGACTTGTCACTATCTTGGAAAGTTGTTGGGTGAAGGAATTGAAACTTCCCAGGGTAGGTCTACAGAAAAAAATACATCCCAAGAAGGTATTTTGAGGTCCCTAACTATACCCCTCCCTCCTCTACATAATGGAGCTTTTTATGCATTACAGCTTAGCTTATATTTTGGTCAAATTTGGTCCTATATTACTATTAAAAGTGCTCTTTATGCTGAAGTTTAAACTCTTTCTCTTAGCTACTTTTTAAAACAGTAAAACACTTTAGCATAAAGAGCGGGGCGCTGAGGAGGGAACAGCCACTATCATATACGGAATAATTTCTGTTTGTTTTAAGTTTTAATGTTGCTCCTTACTTTCAGTTGGAAAAACTTGTTTTTTTATTTAATTTCTGAACGGTTTTTTAATCAATGAATGTTTTTATTTTGGCTGACCACAGATGAAGAAATATAACAAAATTTGAATATTAATTTTTTTTTCTCTTAACTCTACTTTTGAAAACAGTAAAAAACTTTTCTGTAAAGAGCGGGGCATTGAGGATGGGATGTTCAGGATTGGCTCAGCAAAATGTTACCAAACATAAAGTGGAATAAAACACTGTTGTATTATAAACACTGATATTTGAACAAAACAATAGAAGTTACAAACAAAGAAAAATCATATAAAGAATCAATTCACAAATATAAATCAGCAGGACAATTTTCTAAAAGCATGGTAACCAATTCACAGAAAAATAATATAGGCTAGTTGAAGAATGACCTAATTATTTTCTTTTCCAAGTAAGATTACTGCTGCCAGTGCAAAAAAAAAAAACATGCTCTGTTTTCAACATCTACATTAGGAACAATATATAACTCCATGGAAAAATCTCCCCTCCCAATTACCATTCTTTTCCTCCTGGACCCAGTATATGTTGTTTTATACCCAAAACCGAAATTTCTCTCGGAATTTTCTTTTGGTTGTTATTACCTATATAAGTGGGTTGCCCCCTCCTCGGCATCTCACAAATTAAACTGCTAGTTAATTTTTAAAAAAGCTTATTATACTAATTAAAAAGTCATTGTGTGCCAGGAGTTATTCTTAAATAATTGGAATAAAAAGTCAAATATTAGCTTCAATAATGAAATACTGAGCAGGGGACAACCCCTAATATTTATTATTTCTTATCTTTATTCTGTATGTGAAAGGGACTGTCCCCTCCTGAATGTCCTTCTCTTTACGCTAAAGTTTTCACAAATCTCTTTGTCACAAATCTACTTAAAAAAAAAACTTAAGTGTAAAGAGCAAGGCGTTTAGGAGGGGACAACCCCTTTCATA
Organism: Artemia franciscana; assembly: GCF_032884065.1. Taxonomy (NCBI): domain Eukaryota; kingdom Metazoa; phylum Arthropoda; class Branchiopoda; order Anostraca; family Artemiidae; genus Artemia; species Artemia franciscana. Next base: position 4,897,144 of record NC_088871.1, read on the forward strand.
CACGGAATAATTACTGTTTGTTCATTCCATACTTCCAGTTAAACAATAACTTGTTTTTTAATTTAATTCTGAACGTTTTTGAATAAATACATGTTTTGATGTGGATGCTTTTGAAAAAAGGGTTGGGGGAGGAGGCCTAGTTACCCTACAATTTAGGCTACTTAAAAATACAACTAGAACTCTTTTATTTTTTAATTTTGTTGTATTTCTTCCTGTGCAGTCAGCCAAAATAAAAACATGCATTGATTTGAAAACGTTCAGAAATTAAATTAAAAAAAGCATGTTTTTTCAACTGAAAGTACAGTGTGACATTAAAACTTAAAACGAACAGAAATTATTCCGTATATTAAAGGGGTTGTCCCCTCCTAAACGCCCTGCTGTTTATGCTAAAGTTTGACTCTTTCTCTCCCCTCTACTTTTTAAAACAGTAAAAAACTTTAGCGTAAAGAGTGGGGCATTTAAAAGGGGACAATCCCTTTCATATACAGAATAATTTCTGTTCTTATGGTCACTAATGTCTTAATGTCACTTTATCTCAAGTTTTAATGTCACTCCTTATTTTCAGTTGAAAAACCATGTTTTTTTTATTTAATTTCTGAACGTTTTTGAATCAATACCCCCAGAACCCCACCCAGAAAGTTCCCACCCTTCTTACCTTTCCCAGCACCTTACAAAACTCCAGCCTATTCGTTTTATCCCTTGTGCCTACCCTGTCAATGTGAAAAATACAACTAGAACTGTTTATTTTATTTTTTTGAACATTTTACTAGTAATAAATACACGTAAATTGCAATATAACTAACATAATGAACTTCTATATTTGTATATTTTTATTATGTATATGAGGAGGTTTGCCCAATCTTCAATACCTTTGTCTTGACACTAAAGCTTGAATGTCATACCAATTCTTTAATAATAGCCCCTGAATCACAAAGGCCTTGATATAAATAGTTGAAATTACTGAAAATACTTTAGGTTGACAAGCAAGTTATTGTGGAGGAGACTAGCCCCCTTATATACATAATAGTTTGTTTTAAGTTTTAATGCTGCCCCTTACTTCTAACTGAAAACATTTTTTTATTTATTTTTAAATTGTTTTTTTTTAATAATGCTAGAAAATCATACCCTCCCCCCTTTGTGAAAATTTTTTCCCCTCAAGATACATTCCTCCAGGGAAAGATCCTCCAACGTAACTCCCACTCCCTCCCCAACCCACCCCAATGTGAAAAATTCCCCCTAAAAAACAGCTATACACTTCACAATAACCATTACTATATGTAAACAATGGTCAAAGTTTGTAACTTGCAGCCCTTCCCCTGGGGACTGTGGGGGATTAAGTTGTCAGCAAAGACATAGTTATTAGGTTTTTGACTATGCTGAACAGAGTGGCTATCTCTAAAATTTTGACCAGTTGACTTTGGGAAACAAATGAGCATGGGAGGGGACCTAGGTGCTCTCTGATTTTTTTTTGTCAAACAATCAAATTTAATTGCCAAAGGTAGGTTAGGTTATTTTTAAGAGCTATTTTTAAGAGGTTAGGTTATTTTTAAGAGCTCAAAAAGGACTTAAATTTGCCAAACACCAGAAGCAATTATTTAATTGTGATCAAATTTAATTGTGGAAGGTAGGCTAGGTTATTTTTAAGAGCTCAAAAAGGGCTTAAATTTGCCAAATGCCAAAAGTGATTATTATATTTGTAAATAACCTAGAAAAAGGCATCAAGTGGTATATTCACTTTATACAAAAGCCAGTAATGACGTTTGTAACAGTTTTGCCTCTGGTTCTTGTCAATAGACATTCATATAGACCCCATGATTACTTTTAAAAAGTTTGCCGTTTTAACAGTAGTAGTGCGGTTTTTAGGCCTTTTTTCGCGTCAACCAGCTGGTTTAACCAATGACAGCTTTGGTTTAACCAGCTTGTATGTTTAACGCAAAAACGGAAAAAAATTACATATGGTTGAGCTCAAACAAAACTGGTTCGCGAAAACACTCTTTTTACTTGTCGGTTTGGGCAAAAAATTTCAAACATAAAACATCCGTATAGTGTTAAGAGTGTCATTCTATTATAATTAAATGATTTAGCACTGGCTTAATTTCCTGCGGATTTGACATATTTCACATTAGTTTGAGGTCAGAGAGAATTGAAAAATGATCTAGCATACTCTCTGGTATATTTGAAGAGACAGGAAGGGTCTGAATTAGTGGAATCTTTGGTTAAATTGTTCAGGTAATATATTGGAAAATGTTGTATTCATACTGTAAAAGCAAAATTACCTATAAAAAAGTCCTAAATGATAAGACTTTAGCTTTGTTGAGCTACCCTAAACAGAGGATAAAATTCTAGTTTGATTTCTTTTTGTTTTGATTTGGAATTCTACTAGCCTACCAGGCTATAGATTAAATTTCCAGTCAAATTCCAGTTTAGCTACTTTTTGCTATCTTTGAATGGGGTTATGTTAGGTGAATGAAACTTTCAGTGATTAATCCATAGCTAAAAACATACTCTGAGAAGCTATTGCTAAGCTTATGTGATAACCCTCTTCTGTTTTTAAATCTGGGAATTTTGCATACTGGACTGGTCTGTTACTATTAAAATTTTGGTAAAACAACATCTTACCTTAATTTTCAGCAAGCAGTTTCTGTTTCTCTGGTTTTAGCTCTGAAAATGCAATTCTTGTTATTTGAGTAGAATTTTAAGCCATATCAGTGTTTTGTATTTAAATATAGGGAAATGTATATCCTGAAAATTTCCAAATCTTGGAAATTTCATAAATTGAAATTGAGCAAAGTTATGACACTAAAAACGCTTTTTTCTTGTCATTTAAGTAGAAGATTTATTTTGCAAGGGTTTCACTTTTATAACACAAGCATTTTTAAGGGTGTGGACCAAATATTGAGATTTCCAACTGTCATCATCACTAACCAGCAATTCTACAGGATTTAATCCTTATTTCATTAGACAATGTGATTTAAGGTAATTTAAGGCAAACATTTTTAAGAGAGAGAAAGAGTAGAGTTAGATGCTCCAAATACTTTCCCATGATATAGTTTAGTCTCTAGACCCATCCCTAAAAGTTTCATTTTCCTAACCTAAACCTTTTTCAAGATAATACAAATTTATCTAAACTAGAATTTTACCAAACAGAAGTTTAACCTAAGAATTTGTAATAACATATTGTTCAGGCTAGCCTTTGCAATCCCTACAAATTTTGACTCTTCACAATAAAGCACTATTACAGGCTTAGCCTAACAAAAGAAAATAGCAAACTGCTTAATCTGAATAATAAAAAAAATCCAAAGGGCTTTATATTTCTTCAATACAAAATATATATTAATTTTTGTTTTCAGTAGAATACTAGTTAAGTATAAACCAGCAAATGTTTAAGCATTTTTTGAGGGGGGACAGCTGCCTAAAATTAACAAAATATTTCTGATAAGCACAAAAATATAACAAATTAAGCTAAACTGGGAAAAAAAAAATTTCTCACTGAACAGTTACCATAACACATAATGTGTTGTAAGATTTTTGCAGTACTTGTGCATTATAGCCACCACATTCAAGTTCTATTGAGAAGTTTAGTTTGGCTAATGTTAATGACATAAAATAAAATATGATGAATATATAAAACTTTATCAACAAAATTATGAAAACTACAACAAAGAATCCTGGAATTTGTAAATCAGCATCATATCTAAATATACTGTATCTTACATTGTGATAGATTGTTTTAACGCCCTACTGTACAGGGGTAAATATTTAAATTATGTATCATAGGCAATTATCTGAAGAGTAATCTATTAAAAGTCTCCTGAGCTAACTAGGGAAGTTTTTTCTTTCTTTTTTACTTGCTTTAGCCTGTATCCAGTTCCTGATTGCCATATAAATTCCATATTCATAGTTAAATAACATAAGCCTTTGTATATAGACTATACCTTGTTGCTAATTTTTCTGGGCATAGAATGTTTGATTTGGTAAAGCCCTAGAGAAGGACCTGAAGAGAAAGAAACATAATAAAAAAAAAAATCATGCTTCATAATTTTTAGATAATAGCTGGTAACACATTTTACATTCAACTTTGCTCTACTTTACCCCTCAATCCTCCCAATATAAAAATGTATTGCTGAAATTTCCTATTTTCCATTTGTTTTGTCAATCTGTCTCTCTAACTTCATCCCATGTAGCTGTAAATTAAACAAATGTGACAAACAATAACTAGAAAAATAGGTGACAGGAGGTTAAATGCATTGAAAATATGAAATTTGAGCCATATTTCTGCACATTGGGAGGGGGATTGAGATAAAGCATAGCCTAACTTAATGATTTTCTCTTGCTATGTAGGGTAATTGGAAGGTCACTTGTATATCATGCTGTCCTTTTCAGTTTTAGTTGGATAGAAAAAATCCAAAAAAAGTCCCCTTTGAAAAGATAGGAGCAACAAAGTGAGATTGTATTTGTCAAAGCTTGGAGGTTTGTCCCTTCTGTCTGTTTAAACAAAACAGAATCTTAATTGAAGCTTTGTTCATTTCTATCTTAAGGGTGCACAACAATTATGATATAAGGTTCTTTTCTTTATTCAATTGTCTTCTTTGTTGTCTAAAAGACTTTTTTTTAATCTAGATGTTTCATAAATTGCTCATTTTTACCAGAAGTTCATTTGACCTACTTTGAAATCCCTGGTCTTAAAATTACATTTGACTTTGTTAAAGCTAGGAGACATATACATTGTGTTTGTTTAAAGAAAGTGAATAAACATTAGTAATTTGTATTGCACTAAAGCCCTAGGGCCATCACAATTCCAAACAAAAAAGAAACTTCACTTTAGAATATTCAACATTGTCTAACATAACAGAAACAAAGAAAAACAAATTACAAAATTTTACTTCTGCACTCTACTGTCAACATGAGAAATTGTCCAAAATTTTAAAATCTTGCAAAACATTCATCCCTCATCACATTCACCAGCCATCTCTCATCAAACCTACACTTCATTTCTCATCTCACTCAATCCTACAAATGCATCAAATGACCCACTCTCTCATTAGTACTTCCACAGATATGGTCAAAGTAAGAGCCATCTTGCTTACATTTTATTATATCTAGAAGTTTTCTGTAGCTAAGTCAGTACTTAAATATTTCATACATTTTTGTAAACAACCTTAAGATGGTAAAATAGGTTGGATTATCCAAATTTTTAGTTACCACAATATATTTAAATCATTATTGTAATATAAAGGGCAGCCAATAGTAAAGGACCTGAATAAATATTTTAAGGTAATTAAAAAGGTTTATTACTCAAAAACTTGATAAAACTAAAAGGGAATTCTTAATGATTGATTACTTTAAAATATCTACATTATACACAACAATAAACCTTTGCTATAAAGGGAAAGTCAGTAAGGCCCAAAAACTATTCAATACTAATTGTGCTTTGAGACAGTTTGCTGAATGTCTAAATGATTTTAGATAGTAATGAAGATAAAATGTGGGCAAACTCAACAACAATATGCAAGTAAGTAAGCATGGCAGCACTGACACATCAAGGTCTAAACTGGCAGTGCTAATTTCCACTTTGTGACCCTTTGGCCAAGAATTGCAATTAAGGGCTGGGGGCCAGAAATCTTGTGCTTTTGTACACCCTCCCTGCTTACCTTTTGCATATTTCTCCATTTGCCTATTTAGAGCTGGTTTAGATCTGTCTAACATCACTGACCCCCATTTAAAACAAATAAACAGGCAATACTAGGAATCAAACCTGTACCCCATGGACAAAGGATTTCTTATTAAGAGTGCTTTCCACTTAGCCAAGAACATTATTACAACCAGAGTAGAACAACTATTAAAAAAAAAAAAATTGAAAAAAAACCAAGATGGATTTACAGCCATTTTCACTAGTCTTCAATACACATTGTATTTTACTTAGACAAGTTATTGTAAGGCAGGTGTCAACAAAGCTCCAGTAGGGATTGCTTTACTTAAGATGCAAACTAGCATGGTGAATACTTAGCTGGTAAAAACCAAATACACTAGCAATGCCAGGAATTAAACCTGTACCCCTTGGACAAAGGATTCCCAAACCAGAGTGCCAACAACTTAGCAAGGAACACAAATGTGACCAGAGAACTATTATTTGAAAAAAGAAATATTGAAAAAAACTCAATTCATGGTTGTTGCCATTTTCTCTACTGTCCCATAAACAATATATTTTATTTAGACAAATTAATTTTAAGACAGGTATCAACAAAGCTCCATCAGGGATTGTATTTACTTAAGATACAACAAGCAATGTGATTGCATAGCTTTGTGATATTCTAGTCTTAAATAATGATAAAAAAGCAAATTTACATTTGCTATTTGTTTTCCAAACCATTTTAAGCAAAACCATTTGCAACAGCAATACGCCCATGGTTAGATTAGTGTCTATCCAAAATGCTTTACAACAGAAGGGACACATTTCTTGCAAAGCAAATACTCAGCTTTAATGCTATTCTGTGTCATCTCTAAAAAATTAAACTGTATCAGGTGTATTTTGATATAAGATACTTCTAAGACTTGTGTTTCACAGCTTTCCTCAATCCACTTTATAAGGTTTTAAAGATATGCAAAGACATTTCCTAAATTTTGAAAAAAAAATATTGATATGGCTTAAAATGCTACTCAAATAAAAGGAATTGCATTTTAAGAGCTAAAGCCAGAGTAAAAGAAACTGATAATTAAAAATTAAGGTAAATCTTGTTTTGTCAAAATTTCAATAGTATAGGTATAGACCTTTTGAGTAAGCAATTATCTAAGACTTAGAAATCAGAAAAGGGTTGACATAGAAGCCTGGCAGTACCTTCCCAGAGTGTTTTTGACCCTGGATTAATTACTGAGTTTCATTCTTGTAACCTATTCCCTTTCCAAGATAATGAAAATTAGCTAAACTAGAATTTTACGTATTTTTTGCTTTGGATTCATTACTGGAAGTTCTATTTTCCTAACTTAACCCATTTCTAAGATAGCAAACAGTAGCCAAACTAGAGTTTGACCTGAAAATTTATCCATGGCCCTATAGTGTAAGGCTGAAATGTTAAGAGTTCTGACAAAGATGCAACACATCTTGAAGCATCTAGTAAGAATAGTAATTGGATTAACAATGCTTTATAACCACTAGGGTCTTGCTTCATCAAGGTTTTATCTCTGAAGCCAAATTACCAAGCTAAGGTCAAGCCTAGGGCGTCAAAAGGATGAAACAAAGATTTCCAAGTATCTACATAAGTTTTCAAAAGCATATTCAAACTCTTGACTTCCTGTCTTAAGGCCTATGTGAATCAAATTGCAGGATATAACCCAACATTTATCCAAATAGCCCTAATACGAAAAAAACAAAATTAAACCTTACTTTTGCGTGGCTAGAATTCTATTTGTCAGCTTATAATTCTTATTTTATATAGACTTATTTATAGCCTACGAATTCTTCTTTTCGAAATCTACGCCTGAAAAGGTCAAACAACAATTATGAATGGTAGAACCCTACGGTTAAAAACAATGACAGTTCTGGTTAAATTAGAGTTCAACCAGTCAATTGTTTCACGCAAAATCACTTTTCATGACAACCTGGTTTGTCACTGTTTCACGCAAAAACAGCGGTTGAGCTCAACCACACCGAGTGGTTGAGCTCAAACAGTCTCTTTGGTTGACGCGAAAAAAGGCCTTTTCTCTTTCGATCCGTATTATCCTCCAGGATTGTAATTCGGATAGTCAATTTTCATTTTTCAGGACGAATCTATAATCTCAGTTGAGAATCCCAAATTGTCCCAAAAAAAGGCCTTAAATGGTAGAACCCTAAGGTTAAAAACAATGACAGCTCTGGTTAAACCAGAGCCTCAACGAGTCAATTGTTTCACGCAAAAACACTTTTCATGACAACCAGAACTATCATTGTTTTCCGCCAAAACAGCGGTTGAGCTCAAACAGTATCGTTGGTTGACGCAAAAAAGGGGTATAGCAGTGTTGCCACTTATGCCGCATTTAGCGGCATTACGCCGCGATTCTGAGAGAAATGCCGCATAAAATTTTGATCCTGCCGCACGCCGCGATTATGCCGCGAAATGGCTTTTTATGCCGCATTTGTTCCCGTATGTAAAATTTGTCCAACTTAAGTTTCTTATCTTTCGCAAATGTCTTTGTTGCATAAAATGGGGATTTCAAAGTTTCGTGGAAGTCAACTATGGATCTTAATTGTCCCTTTGGAGGCCAGTGTGTTCGAAGGGGGTCGAGTTATTTTTGCGGCTTTGACGAAACTTTGACGTTTGAGTTTCTCAGTTCATCTCATGACTTCGTGACCTCTGTCAATTCAGCCCAAGAGTTTTCAGAAGTGTTTAACACTTCTTCATTTCGATCAAACATTATACAAAAATGGCCGTTGATGTAGATTAATTTTAGAATTATCTTTTTCAATCTTTTTTTTTGTAAGTATATAATTTATATTTTAGTATTACGAAGGAGTCAAAATAATTGAAGGTCTCTAATAGTGGCTTTACAGAAGGAAACATGCTAAAACAAAATGACCCTTAAAAGACATAACATAGTTTAAAGATAAAGTATAATTTGCAAACTATATATTTCCTACAGCATGTCTCCCTTTGGTTATAAACTGTGCTATTCCAGACATTTATGTGCTTTACTCGAAACACTACATACTCTGAACAAAACACTACAAATAAATAATTAGCCTATTTGACTGTTCTTTAGCCTACTAAGATTAAAATGAGGACGATTGCACATTATAGCTTAAATTTCAGTTTTTAAATTCTTGTTCTATGCTTTTAGCTTTGATAATGCAATTTCTACTATTTGAGCAAAATATTAAATTCTAGCTTTGCTATCTTAGAAAGGGGTTTGGTTAGGAGAATGAATAACCAAGTGAATCCTGGGCAAAAAACTTAGACCTACTCTGGGAAAATATTTTCAAGCTTCCATGTTCACCCTCCTCTGATTTCTAAGTCTTCAAAATTTCCCTTCTTGACAGGTCTATATCAATTGAAACTTTAAAAAAATAATTGTTGGTAAACAGAAGGAAACATGGTTGAACAAAAGATCTTTAAAATACTGCTTTGAATGTGGAAAAGCTTTAGAAATTGTTATGATCCAAAATAATTATAAGTAGATATACGTCTAATTTGCAAACTGTCTTTCCAACATATCTCCCTGTGGACATATGCTGTTCTACTCCAGACCTTTGTGTGTTGCTGCTCTGTCTTTTGGTAATTTTGGAGCAAACCATATAACTAGCTTTCATAGAAAGTAAATATACCACTTGATGCCTTTTTATATGCTCTTTATGAATATAATAATCACTTCTCGTGCAAATTCAGATTTAAGCACTTTTTTATCTCTTAAAAATGACAAAAAAAAAAGTATGACAGTTCATATAACTGACTTGCCAAACAAGCAAGCATGCCACTTGATGCCTTTTCTTATGTTCTTTGCAAATATGATAATTGCTTCTACCTTATTTTCAAATTTAAGCACTTTTTAAGCTCTAAAAATGAAAAATTTTAAATGAAAATACAAGTTATCTCTCATTTCCAACAAAATAATACTCTATTTTCTCTGTGTTATTTTCAGCAAAATAATACTACATTTTCTCAGTGCTAAAATTATTTATAATAACGTTAGGTTAAAATGTACTTGAATCTGAATTTGTGGTAGAAGTTATTAGTGTATTTGTAAAGAGCATAAAAAAAAGCATCAAGTGGATGATGTTTTTGTCGAGTATGTGTTGGGAGAGCTGAATGAGTTCAACACCATCTTCCAGTCTGAAAAACTCCTATTTCACCTCACGAAAACCCAGGTGGAAAAACTTCTTCGGACACTAGCCATGAACTTTATGAAGCCTTCATATGTTAGAACAGTCAACCCTTTTGACATCAATCCGCATAACGAAGTGAAATATCTTCCCGACGAAGATGTCTATATCGGCTACAAAGGGTACGATTTCCTTGTGGGGCTCGAAACGAGAGAAGTAACCAGTGGCCGTTTTGTAGCGGAAAGTCTCCGAATTCGTCGCTTCGCAAGAGATTTCTACATCGAAGCTGTTCAACAAATTCTTGACCGTTTTCCATTTTCTGAAAAGATCTACGACCTGGTACTCTTGCTTACTCCAAGCTCTAGTTATGAACTGAAAGTTCCCAGTCTTCGTCAGTTCTTCGACTACTACGATTCTGCGCTTTGAAATAAAGCAAAGCTAGAGCAGGAATAGCGGCTTATACCGAGTGTAGCTCTACTTAGTACTGTCGATCTCCCTGACGTAAATGACACGGACATTGTCGTTTACTGGCGCCACATCTTGCAAACGAAGTCACCAAATGGTAGTCGGATGTTCCCAAATGTCGGGAAAATGGTTCAGTACTTTTTCTCACTCCCTTTATCAAACGTTATTGCCGAGCGTCTCTTCAGTTTGCTCAAGGAAGTGAAAACAGATAAGCGAAACCGACTGAGTGCAGTGACTCTTTTGGCAACACTGAAAACCAAGTGTGGCCTTAAGCACAATTCTAAAGGAGGGCTTGACTCGGGCAAGTCAGTGCTAAAGCTAGAACCCGGACTAGTCAAGCGTGTACTCAAAGTGAAGGCTAGTGCCTCTTCTCGTGACTGTAACGTTTTGAACCAAAGCATTGTGTATGGTCTGGACAAAAATATTGATTGTGACACACGTGAACAATCCGATTCCGATTAATCTTGTCTGTTTGTCTTGTATTATTTATCTGAAATTAATTTTGTCTGTTTGTCTTGTATTATTTATCTGAATTTTCCTTCTTGAAGCTTTTGATATTAATTTTCATTAAACACTAATCGAAAAAGGTTGAGATACGAGAATCTAGTTACCCATTAAGTATTCTATTGGATAGGCTTGAAAGCCCAAGGGAAAATCGCTTTTAATTTCTTCACAACTCACTTGACATTTATACGGTTTTCCCACCGTGAACTTTCCCTGCTGTGATACCTCTGCACTTTTACTTCTGTTGCGTGCTTGACGAAAACGATAAACGACAAATGTGTGTTCACGGACTGAGCTGACCATGCTTACCTTTGACCGCTGAAAAGAAGGATAGACAGCACGTGTTTTCTCAAATTTATGACAGATCTTCACCACACTTCACTTGAAACTGAATCAACATTCATATTAAAGCGAGATTTTTCACCCATTCTCTCTCAAAAATACAAAACACAGCTTTTCCGAGAATTTCGGGCATGCCGCGGTTTTTACCGCATTTTGGTTCAAGGATGCCACGGAAATGCCGCGTTTTGACGAGGCCGGTGCCGTGGAGCGGTGCCGGTCAAGTGGCAACACTGGGGTATAGCTCTCTGTAAAAAACAGTTTTAAAAATCAAACACGTGATAATGGAAGGGGCACTATTTGAACATGTGAACGAAGTGTATGTATAAAATTTTATTGAGGTCACCACTAATTGGTTAAATCCTGGCTATAGGGTTTGTTTTTCTCACTTAAAACTGTTGTGGCAAATAAGTAAATTTTGAATCAACACCTTAAATTAAGTCTGCCTAAATTAAATGTTTCCTAACCTAGGTCTGCTTTCAAAACTAGGCTATGTAAAGGGGATTAATTTTTGTAGAGGTAAAAGAATTTTGAATGGTAAAATTATAGATAAGAGGGTTTTTCAGTAAAACTGTTATAAACCATATAGGGTAGAGACCCCAGTACTGGAACGGCTAGTTTCTGCCACAGTACTAGAACACACACGCAGAAATAACAGAAATATATTAGCTAGCACCAAGCTGCTACCGACGAACTAGTGTCGGCAACCGAGGCCTTTGGGATGGTAGTTAACACAGCCAAAACCTAGGTTATGCGGGTGTCTGAAGACCCTGCTACAAGAAATGTGCAGCTAACAATAAAAAAAGACCTAAGGAGCTTCCTAACTTCTGATAACGACTGCTCGAAATCGATCAAACGAAGACTTGGCATGGCAGACGGCAGCTTCAAGAACCTTATGCCAATCGCATATATAATGCCTTAGACGCAGATCAGGGATTACCTACATTAACCGAGTCTCAAATGAAGACCTCTGAAAACTACTCCGTTGTCCCCGCGCCATCATGGACAGGGTCAGAAGCCAGCAGCTCCGCTGGCTTGGCCATATCCAGTGAATGTCCGCCAACCAGCTTCCAAAAATCACATTCGAAGGACGGGTTCACGACACTCGCCCTAAAGGCCGACCTCGTAAGAGATGGACGGACAACTTCCCAGCCCAAAGCCCCCAGCTACTTCGTCTAGCGCCAGATAGATCGAACTACCGTCACCACATTCATCATTTGCTCAGAAGAGAAGAAGCCCCAAAACAGCCACAAAGGCCGGACGGGACTTAAGTCAAGTAAGTTAAGTATCAGCTAGCTGTTGTATCTATTGCACTAAAATAATTTAATTTGAAGTTTTTATTTTGGTAATAATTTTCTATAATTATTTTGTAAAAGAGTGCAAAGAGCAAATAATTTGCAAAAAGAATGCAAATCCGGTCCGTGGAGGGAAAGAGTGCAACAAAAAAGAGAATACATTGCACAAGAAATGTTTGCAAGTTAGTAGCACTGATTTAAATTCTACACCTGCATATAGGTTCTCACTCCAACGAAATATATTGTACTAATCAAAGCCGCCAAAAAGTACTACTGTCCAAAAATTTTTCTGCGTAATCGACCCAATATTTATCTCTATGGTTTACCTCATAATTAGGAGATTTTTTGTGCCCGTGTCGAAGACCATTTTATCATATCACTGGACAAACAATGTACTGGATTCCGCTTAAGGGATAATTCTTTTAAATTTTGTCTGTTCTGGTGCGCTGTTTCAGGCTAAAAAAAAGACCTCTTTCCTAGCTGATTTGTTTACTATGGGTTGTGAAATTTTTCACAACCTTTCATGAAATTTTTTTTTTTCATTTGATTTCTGGTCCTTTTTTAAATAATACTGGAGAATCCGGCATCCCTTTCATTGAAAATTCCCGTCCCCCATGAAAAATTTCTTGATGGAAAGATCCTCCCACGAAACCTTCTCCCCACGACCCCCACCGGAAAAAATATCCCCTGGAAACGTCTTTAGCCTATACTTCCCAATAACCAATACTGTACGTAAACAACGAGCTAAGTTCAAGACTTGCAGCCCTTCCTCCGGGGACTGTGGGGAATAAAGTCATCCTCAAAGACATAGTTATTAGATTTTTCGACTTTGCTGAACAAAATAGCTTTCTCAAAATCTTCACCGGATAACCTTGGGAAAACAATGAGTGTGGGAGGGGGACTAGTTGCCCTCCAATTTCTTGGTCACTTAAAAAGGGCACTAGTACTTTTAATTTTCGCTCGAGTGAGCCCTCTTGCGATATTCTAGGACCCATGGGCCGATAAGATCACCTCTGGGAAGAAGAAAAAGAAACAAATAAACACACATCTGTGATCTTTCTCCTGGCAAAAAAATTCAAAGTACATATTTTCGAAGATAGGAGCTTGAAACCTCTACAATAGGGTCCTCTGATACACTGAATCTGACGGTGTGCTTTTCATTAATATTCCATCCTTTTAGAGGGTGTTTCCCCTTTTTTCGAAAATAAGGCAAATATTCTCAGGCCCGTAACTTTTGATAGGCAAGACTAAACTTGATGAAACTTACATATTTGAAATCACCATAAGAATTCAATTATTTTGATGCATCCATTGGTACCAAAATTCCGGTTTTTAGAGTTGCAGTTATTTTTTTGGCGGGTAACTTCTTACTTACATTTTGTACCACTAACTGTTTAATCATAGTTTTTTATTGTTTATATCACTAATAAAATCGCGAAGGGGGCAGCAACCGTAAAAAGTAAAAATCCATTCTCTGATATTGAATAATTACATTTCAAAGTTACTAAACTTCAAAGGTGCCACAAGTAAATATTATGTTTCAAAAAAGAATAAACCTTAAAGAAGCTGTCTAGTGATTTCTTATGCGTTACTAATTGATACAAAATGGCTCAATAAAAGTATGTAATAAATTTTACTTAGCTTACTCTTCAGGAAATATGCTTCAATATGTAAGGATATGTAAGGAACTTCGGATATCAATAAATACATCAATAGAGTTAGCTTTTTACGTTGATTCCGAACATATAAGATTCATTAAGTTTAATGTTACCCATCAAAATTTGCCAGATTTTCAGAAAGTGGGGAGACACCCCTAAAAAGTCAAAGAATCTTAATGAAAATCGCAGCATCAGATTCAATATATCAGAGAATTCTACCGTAAATACATCAAGGTCCCATCTCAAGAAATGTGGAGGCTAGTTTTTTTTTGCCAGAAGACCGATCACAAATGCGAGTGTATTTTTTTTTTCCAGAGGTGATCTTATTTAACCAATAGCACTGGAATAATTGAAGAGGGTTCATTCGAACGAAAATTAAAACTTCCTAGTACCCTTTTTAAGTGATAAAAACGATTAGAGGACAACTAGCACCCTGACATTCCCCTTTTCCCCATAAAATCGTTCGATCAGAACTTTCAGATAGCCATTTTGTTCGGGATAGATCAAGGTCCAACAACTGTGCTTTTCGGAATAACAATACCTCCCCCATTCCCTTGGGAAAAGGATGTAAGTTATAAAATTTGCCCAAGGTTTACGTATAGCATTTGCTATTGTGAAGTATACAGACCTTTTTTGAGGGGGGATTTTCTGCTGGGAAGATTTTCCAAGGGGAGAATTTTCCTCAGAGAAAAAATTCCGGGGGGGGGGGTAGCTTTCCAGGGAACATTTTTTACTGGGGGAATTTGCCAGAATTCCAATACGAAATTCATTTATTTGTCTTACTTTCTGCCGACTCAATTTTATCTATGGAGATATATCGGGGGAATTGTCCGGGGGAAATATATAGAAGGGATGGAAACCAAATGATGAGATCTTCTGCAGGGGGATAGGGGATTTTCGGGGAAAATTTTTGACGGAAGAGAGGATTTCCAGCATGATTTGAATAACGATCAGCGAGGCGTTGAGGAGGGAACAACCCTTTTCATGTATGGAATAATTTCTGTTCGTTTTAAGTTTTAATGTGGCTCCTTACTTTCAGTTTAAAAATAAATTACAACATTGATAACCAAATACCGATTTGTGTACTTTTGATATGCTTAGTAAGATAACAGACGTTGGCATTTATTAACCATGTTTGTTTAGATTAAATTAATCATACCTATTGAGACTTGGTAGTGGCGTACAAGTGGTTTCATTAACCTCGGCCATTTTTAGAATTAATTGGTTGATAACACTCTTTACCTATAATTGATTAGTAACTTATCTATAAACACTTATCAGTTCAACTGTGCTTTGTCTCATCCATATTCGTGTAAAGGTTTTCCTAGGGTTTGTGGTTTTAGGCAGAAGGCGGGACACAACCACAAAAGGAACCAATCAGCAACTGAGAAACAATTTGAAACTCAAGTTGTTGGTAGCTACTCATTTGTGTACCAAATATAAGGTTCGCTGTCAAGTTTTATGCTAGGAAGATCTCATGGGATATCAAAAACAGGGTCGCGATGACTCACTTGTTCAAACTTCACCTTGACGGCAATGCTACCCCCACTTTAATTAACTAAGCGGGAGACTAACGTTCCTTGAAAAATAACTATGTTGATGTAGATAAAACAGGTAGGCCTACGTGATTGTAGGGGGCTTGTGCCTTTCCTAACTATTAAGAAAACTGCCGATATTTAATTGAAGAAGCCACCTTAGGAAGAAATGCAAGGACCCCAGGCATGACAATATACTTCGTTCTCCCTTTGTTCTTTCACAAAATGGTGCTAAAAAACTATTTTTATAAGAAATAAACTTAGATAAATGAGGTTAACATTAAAGAGATTGATAGCATTGGAAAAGATAGGAATTGGAGCTGTTTTTTCTTTTTGTATTTTTGGCACTCCTGTATTATTTAGAACACACTCGAGAAGTTTGCTGATTGTACGATCTATGAAAATCCGGTTTCATAGCCAAAAAGAAAAACAATGGGTGACAGAATGCATTGGATTTAATATAATTTGGGCTATATATTTTCACAATAGGGGATTCGGGGTATAGTTAGGTTGCTTGGCATTTGTGTATTATTCAGAACACACTCAAAAGTGAAGTTAAACTCTTTCGTAATACAAACTACGATGCAGGCACATTTTATCAAATATTTTATATATAGAGTTGACTAGGTTAGGTATTTGATATAATGCACCCACCACCCCTAATGTACAAATATATAGCCCAAACTCTTGATAAAGCTAATGAAATAAAGCAAAATATGATGAAAATATAATACTTTAGTAGGAAATTTGTAAAATTACAGCCTAGAATTATGTATCCAAAACGCGTAAGACTATAAAGTCATGTTGTGTCCATTGGCGTACTATTTTGTTGTGGGCAACAATCCCTTATCCTGGACAAATATAATTGGCTCTTTTTCAGTCTTTGGTAAATCTCAGATCTTCATTTCAAAATCAATACTCAGACCCTATCTTCTATCACTATGTATAGTAAACGAACTCGAGTTTGTCTTTGTGGCTATAAACCGCATTTTCTCATCAATGTACCTGCATCGTAGTTGGTTTCATGAAAGAACTTAACTTCACTTATTGAGTGTGTTCTGAATAATACACAAGTACCGGTTACTATATCCTCACACCCTCCAAATGTGCAAATATAAAGCCTAAGTTACATTATTCTATAAACTAAAGTGTTATATTTTCGTCTTCATCAGGATTAACCCAGTTTCATGTCTCGAGTGTGTTCTGAATAAAACAGGAATTCTGTACTTTTAAGTATACTTTTGATCTTTTAAACAAAACCTCTCTCTAAAAGAGAAAAGAAGGGAAGGCCGGGAATTTCCTTCCTTTTGGTTTAGCATCCTACTAACAAAAAATGCCCCCACCTCCTATAATATGGTTAGACTTCTTTGCAAAAAGCCAGCAGCAATGATACCAGTGGGGAGTCACCCCTAGTTTGAGAAAAAAAAAACTTACCGTGTTATAATTTGGAAATATCCTTTTCCCAATTTTTCATGCTAAAACATTCAAAAATACCCGCCCACCCCCTAAAAAAATGAATTGGTGCAACTGACCAGCAGAATAGTTTGGGTTACATTTTGGATACTAACAAGGTGGCACTAAAATTAAGTTTCGGGTCTAATACTTGCACGATTTTTATTTGTTTCGAAATAAAAAGGGGAGGGGGAATAATTAAAAAACAGAAATCAGTGAAAAAGAGCGTCAGTGAAGAAATGTTTAGCAGGTTAGGTTTTAGGTTTTAGCAGAGTTAAATCCTAGTTTGCCCTACTTCTGTTTGATCGCCGCCCCCTTTTGATATAGGCTTCCGGATTCAAAACCGAAATATCCAGGCTTTTACTATTATTAATGAAAAAAAACTTATTATTTTTCATGGTCTTATTCGAAATATTGTAATCGTTTTTCTATATTTTTATTTTGATGCTTTAAGAAATTATTTGAATTATTAACCTTGGCCTATTTGTGCAGACTAGATTTTACCTTAAAATAATTCTTCGAAAGGAAAAATACTCATTATTTATGTAACAGGGAATTTTGAACTTTAATCCTATAATACCGTAGATTAGTTCCACCATGCATCTAATTTTCATCTAAAGAGATAAAACCTGACTCTTTCTCTCAGCTCTTCTTTTTAGAACAGTAAAAAACTTTAGCGTAAAGAGATGGGCGTTGATGAGGAAGTAGCCCCTTTCATATACGAAGCAATTTCTGTTCGTTTTAAGCTTTAATGTCGCTCCTTACTTCCAGTTAAAAAACTTATTTTTTTATTTAATTTCTGAACGTTTTTGAATCAATGCATGTTTTGATTTGGCTCTCCGCAGAGGAATAGTTAAAACGAAATTTACACATTTTTTTTTTTGGCTAAATGGATTTCTCATAGTTTTAATCGAATGATTTTGAAAAAAAGGAGCGGGGGAGGAAGCCTAGTTGTCCTCTGATTTTTTGGTCACTTACAAAGGCAACTAGAACTTTTAATTTTTTACAAATGTTTTTATTAGTAAAAAATATACGTAACTTATAAATAAGTTTATGTAACGAACTTTTGTATTCTCATGTTTTTATTAAATATATATAGGGGATTCACCCCCTCGTCAGTACCTCGCTCTTTACACTAAAGCTTAAATTTTGTCCCAATTCATTAAGAATGACCCCTGAATCACAAAAGCCGTAGAATAAATAGTTGAAACTACTAAAAATACTTTAGCGTAAAGAGCGAGGTATTAGGAGGAGGTGAGCCCCTCATATGCATAATAATTTCTGTTCGTTTTAAGTTTTAATGCTGCTCCTTACTTCCAGTTGAAAAAAGTTTTTCATATTTATTTGTTCATTGTTTTTTTTTTTTTTTAAATAATGCTAGAAAATCCTGCGCTCCCTTCATGGAAATTCTCTTCTCCCATGACAAATTCCTCAATGAAAAGTTCCCCCAACATATACCCCTCTCCTCAACCCCTTCCCCCAGCTAAAAAAATCCCCCTGAAAACGTCTGTACACTTCTCAATAACCATTACTATATGTAAGCACTGGTCAAAGTTTGTAACTTGTAGCCCCTCCCACGGGGACTGTGGGGGAGTAAGTCGTCCCCAAAGACATAGCTATAAGGTTTTCCGACTAGGCTGAATAAAATGGCTGACTCAGAATCTTGATTCGTAGACTTTGGGAACATAATTAGCGCGGGAGAGGGCCTAGGTGCCCTCCAATATTTTTGGTCACTTAAAAAGGGCACTAGAACTTTTCATTTCCCTTAGAATGAGCCCTCTCGCAATATTCTAGGACCACTGGGTCGATACGATCACCCCTGAGAAAAAAACAACAACAAAAAAAAAACAAAAAAAAACAAATAAACACGCATCTGCCGTGATCTGCCTTACTTTAAAAATACAAAATTCCACATTTTTGTAGATAGGAGTTTTAAACTCCTACAGTAGGGTTCTCTGATACGCTGAATCTGATGGTGCGATTTTCGTTAAGATAATACGAATTTTAGGGGTCGTTTCTCCCTATTTTCTAAAATTAGGCAAATTTTCTCAGGCTCGTAACTTTTGATGGTAAAACTAAACTTGATGAAACTTATATATTTAAAATTAGTATTTAAATGCGATTCTTTTGATGTAGCTATTGGTATCAAAATTCCTTTTTTTAGAGTTTTGGTTGCTATTGAGCCGGGTCGCTTCTTACTACAGTTCGTTATCACGAACTGTTTGACAGCAAGTGTTTTGCGGGGGTACACCGCAACATAAATAATTAGACTAGTTTATGTACAAATATTCAGCCTCTGTTGCTGCATCCTTCACGATTTTCTACTAAATTGTGAATTGACCGTCAAAATCTTATTTTATCCTTTTTAATATTTGTTGTTACATCTAAATTTACAAGATATATCCAGAGTAAAAAGTTTCCTGTGTGAATATTCAATAAACCAGGGGTTCAAAAAAGGAAATTACTGAAGCAGTAAAGCATTTTTGTTGATATATTTGAAAAAGTGATTTAGTTGAACTTTTACACTTCCAGAATAAAATAGCAACACGCTTTCATCCATTGACAAAATAAAAGCTTTTAAAAGGATAGGTATTCTTAGGAAATATATTTTTTACTTTTGAAATACTCCCAACAATTTTATTTTTTCTTCTCTAATATAAATAATGTTAATTCTTTTCTGATATCAAATAAAAAGAAAATAAGTTTGTTTCAATTGAAAGCAAGGAGAACATTAAAGGCAAAACGGACAGAATTATCCCTCATATGAAAGGGACGTCCCCTTCCTTGACTCTTCCCCTTATGCTAAAGTCTTAAAGTTCTTTAAAAATACTTCATTCAAATTCAACGCCCCTGGTATTTGCTCAGTCTTCAATAAAGTATTGCGACAAAAAGTCAAACTTTAGCTTAAAGAGCAAAGAATGAGGAAGGAGTGACCCTTCATACACGAACTGATTCAGTTCAGTTTTAATTTTAGTGTTCTACTAGCTTTCAGCTGGAAGGCCTTGTTTTTTTATTTAATTTTTGGCTGTTTTTCAAACAAAAAATTTTTTAGTATGTTTCCCATCAACAAATATGCTACTATACGCGAATCATGGGCAAATTCCTTAGCATAAAGCTTTTTCCCCAGGGACTATGGGGTGTCATGCCATCCCCAAAGGCATACATATATATATATATATATATATATATATATATATATATATATATATATATATATATATATATATATATATATATATATATATATATATATATATATATATATATATTCAACCTTTCAACTATGATGAATCAAACGGTTATCTCTAAAGCTTTGATCGGTTGTATTTAGGGGGGAAAGGGGATCGGTATGGAGGCTAGTTGCCATCCAATTCTTTTGACTACTTAGAAGCGCTATTAAACTTTTGATTTCTGTTCGAGTGAGGCCTCTCCCCATCTTTTCGGACCAACCACAACAAATAAACACGCATCCGTGATCTTGTTTTATGGAAAAATGAGAAATTTCACTTGTTTGTTTATAGAAAGCTTAAAAACTCTAGAGTAAGGATTCTCTGATGTACTATATCTGAGGATTCTCATTTTCATTAGTATCACTTAACTTTTTTGCGTTGTTAGCCCCATTTTTTTGGGAAATCCGACAAAACAATTTCAGGCCCGTACCTTTTTATGAGTAGTATTAAACTTAATAGATTTGTATATTTGGAGTCAGCATAAAAGCCAATTCTAATGATGCAATAGCTGTTATCAAAATTCCTTTTTTCCAGTTTCGGTCACAACTTGGCCGAGTCGGTCCTTGCTCACACTTCGTTACAACGAGCTGCTTGGTCAAAGTCGAATACTGGTCATTAATTTAGTAAAGCAGCGCTATCAGAATTGTTTTCTTTTCCAAAAATGTATTAAAAAGAAATTCAATTGTTGCCTTTGACTGGAATCAAAACCGAAGTAACCAGGTTCAGCCCGAAGGTGATGTTAGACTGGCCATTATCAAGGTCAATCCTTGCATAAATTACTTTATGGCACAAAATTGACGCCAAGTGCCAAAGTGGAAAGGTAAAAACAATCTTTGTGCACTTTTTGGCACGAGGAGTTCAACCGTAGACATAGAATAGAATATATGAAAGACAGATTCTACGAAATTTCACGGTTAGGTTCCACCATAAGCCCGGCGCCACGCTGGATGGTTAGAATGGGAATTATAAAACGAATGAAATAAGTAGCGGAAATTATTGAGAATTGTGCCTCTGTTCTTTTTTTATTATTTCAACGGGTTCATCCTCCAGGCTTCATTGAGGTGAGAGAGGATAAAATTTAGTGTAGCGTGGCAAAACTCTGTTTGATAGGATTCTTCAGCCATACTTCAATAAAAAACAAGCTTTTTTTAAATTGAAAGTAAGGAGCAACATTAAAACTTGAAACAAAGAGAAATTATTCCATATATGAAAAAGCTGCCCCATTCTTAATGCCTTGCTCTTTGCGCTAAAGCTTTTAACACTTTTAAAAAGCTTCTTATTCTAATTTAATGGACCCTGTTTTTCATTAGCCGTT
The DNA here is from genome assembly GCF_032884065.1 of Artemia franciscana. Lineage (NCBI taxonomy): Eukaryota > Metazoa > Arthropoda > Branchiopoda > Anostraca > Artemiidae > Artemia > Artemia franciscana. Next base: position 4,918,727 of record NC_088871.1, read on the forward strand.
CTTAGAAAATTCGGTTAAACAGTCCAACTTTAGCGTAAAGAGCATGGTATTAAGGACGGGGGAAACCAAGACCTTATCCAGAAGAACTATTGGGTTTGAAACCCCCGTACCCCTGAAATGCTTGTCCGACTCGCATAAACGTTACAAAAATGAACATAAACACATTTTTATGCGATTTTTGAAGTTTTTATTTAAAATCTTCCCCGAAAAAATCTTTCTGAAAACATCTCACCCAAAAAAATCCTGGATACGGGCCTGGGGACAACCACTTCATATACCAAAAAAATTCTGTTTTTCTTAAATTTTTAATGTTGCTCCTTACTTTCAATTAAAAAAATTGTTTTTTCTATTTAGTTTCTGATCGTTTTTCAAATAATACCGGTAAATCTGGCTTCACTCACTGAATTATCTCACGCGAAACTCCTCCGTGAAAATTTCCTCCCATGTAGAATACATCCCCTACAAAAATTAACATTCAGACAGTTACATCCTTGCTGAAATCCCTCCCTCTGTAAAATTTCTTGCAGAGGATTCAGCCTGAAAACTTCTCCTTAGCATGCTTTCATTTTAAAAAGAGTTTCTTTAAATATCTATTTATTTTCTCGACCACTCCGGAAATAATCCCCTTACCAGGAAATTTTTTGTCGGAAATCCAAACACGCTAAATATAGCCCAGGAAATTTTCATCGGAACATCTCCACGCATGAAACTGAGTTGGTAAAGAGAATGTAAAACAATTAAAAAGAATTTCGTATATGATTTCTGTCAAATTCCCCAAGCTAGAATTTTCCCTGGGAATTCCAAGCTCCCCCCCTGAAGATTTCCCTTCCTAAGAAAAAAATTTCCTTTGAAAACCCACCCCAATCACAAAATATCCCCCCCCCCCGGAAAAAATGTCTGTAAACCTCCTAATAACAAATACTACGCATGGGCAAATTTCATAGCTTACAGGCTTCTCCTCAAGGACTGTGGGGGTCATTTTACCCCTAAACACATAGTTATTAGATCTTTCAACTATTCTGAAACAAATGGTTATCTCAAATTTTTGATCGGGTAACATCCGGGGAAAAGAGGCGTGGGAAGGGGGCTATATACCCTCCAATCTTTTCGGTCACTTAAAAAGGACACAAGAACTTCTTATTTATGTTTGAATGCAATCTCTACTTATCTTCACTGTTTCGATACGATCACCCCGCGGCAAAAAATTAAGAAACACCCAACCGAGATTTTTCTTCTGGCAACAAATACAAAATTCCACATTTTTGTATAAGGAAACTTGAAACTGCTACAGCTAGGTTCTCTGATACGCTGATTCTGATGATGTGACTTTCATTAAGATTCCTTTACTTTTAGGGGGCACTTCCCTCCTATTTCAAATATCAAGCAAATTTTGTAATTCGCTAAACTTGATGAATCTTATGCATTTGGAATTAGCATAATAAGCTAATTTTATTTATCTATTGACATTGAATTTTTTTTTTAGTTTCGGTTACTGTTGGGTGGAGTCACTCCTTACTTTCAGTTTTTTACTACAAACAATTTGATATCAAGCTCCAAAGACTTCGCTTGACATGAGCTAATTAAGGTCAAACTAGCTCCCTACCCCACTCATTTTGGAGAGGATGTTTAAAGTTGTCGTTACCTTTGCGAAATATCATTCTTTTTTCGCATTTTTAGTCTAGCAGAAAAGCTGTGGTCCCCCTCCTTCCGAAATCTTTGTCCGACTCACAAAAACTTAAAAAAAATGAAAATAAACAAATTTGTATACGATTTTAGAACTCTTTCTTATACCCCCCCTAGAAATCCTTTGGCAACCCACTTCCCCCCCCCCCCAAAAAAAAATCCTAGATATGGCCCTGATAGCAACCCCTTCATATACATAATAATTTCTGTCCGTTTTGAATTTTAAAGTTGCTCCTTACATTCAGTTAAAAAACAAATTTAACTTTTAACTGTTTTTTATTTAATTTCCGATTGTTTTCAAATAATACTGGTAAATCTGGCCCACATTCCCTCAAATAACCCCCCTCACAGGAAACTCCTCCTTGAAAATTTCCTCCGGTGTAGAATACATCACCCCATACAAATTCCATCCCGACAGTTCCATCCTCGTTGAAAATCCCCCCCCTGTAAAGTTTCTTGTGGATGAGTCAGCCTGAAAACTTCTCCTTATTTTGCTTTCATTTGAAAAATACTTTTCTTTAAATTTCTAATTGCAATCTCGAACAGTCCGGAAATGACCCCTTTGCAGGGAATTTTCTCCAGAAATCCAAACACGCTGAATATGGCCCCAGATAATTCCCCCGAAATGTTTCAATATGTGCAATTGAGATGGTAAAGAGAAAGTAAGATAATTAAAAGGAATTTCGTTCTTTCAACTATGCTGAACAAAATGGTTATCTCAAACTTTTGACCGGATAACTTCAGGGGAAAAGGGCATGGGAAGGGGGGCTAGATACCCTCCAATCTTTTTGGTCCCTTAAAAAGGACACTAGGACTTTTAATTTCTGTTTGAATGCAACCTCTTTCGATCTTTTTGGACCATTGTTTCGATACGACCACCCTTGGGAGAAAAAACTAATAAATAAATACACACCCGTGATTTCTCTTCTGGTAAAAAATAGAAAATTCCACTTTTTTGTATATAGGATTTTGAAATTGCTACAGTTGGGTTTTCTGATACGCTGATTCTGATGGTGTGATTTTTATTGATATTCATTGACTTTTAGGAGGCGTTTCCCCCCGATTTAAAAAATCAAGCAAATTTTGTTATTCACTAGACTTGATGAATCTTATACAGTTGGAATCAGCATAAAGAGCTCCACTTGATAGGCGCTACTTTAGATCAAACTAGCTCCCTAGCCCGGTCATATTGGAGAGGATATTTGAAGCTGTGTTTTTTTTTCTTTTTTTCTTTTTATTCTTTTTTTTTGCGTTGTTAGTCTAGCAGAGTAGCTGTGTTTTTTTTTGTGTGTGAACGTGTTTATTCTTTTGTATTTAATATCCGAGTACAAGACCCCTATAAATTCCCAACTTTTGAAATTTATTTCTTTTTTAGACACTTGAACAATTTTTTTATGGCAAGAAGCATATTTTTCTAATTTTGAGAAGTTCCAATAGTTTGCAAATACGCGTAAATATTAATCATATCCCTTTTACGTCTTTCAATACGTAATATTGTTTGTCAAACAATGACGCCTCGCGTGTCAAATATGCAATTGGAGGAAAGTAAAAGTTGAATTACGCTTAGCTTCCTTCCGCAAACTCTCCCAAATTGACACTGTTTGACTAAGCAATTATTTTTTGGGCAAATTTGGACCTTTGGCATAAATTGGTGAGTATAATATTAAAAAAAAAAAGATTAAAAGAAGAAAATATGATTTAAAGCGCTTTTTTATCCTCCTCATTCCTACTTTTGATCTTTCGTTTTTTTTGGCATTTGAAACTTGAATTTTCTCTTAAAAATCGCTCGGGAAATGCTTAAATTCAATTTACACCCAAATGTAAGTTTTTAGTATAAGAGCTAATATCGATTTATAAGATTCAGCATATCAGAGAAGTCTACTGTAGATATTTCCAGTTCCTGTTTACAAAAATGCGATTTTTTTTTTGCCAGAAGAATGGTCATGGATGTCCATTAGTCATGGTGATCAAGAGTACAGGATTGATAGAGGACTTGTTCGACAGAAATTCAACAGACCTAGTGCCCTTTTTAAGTTACCTAAAATATCGGAGGGCAAGAAGCCCTCTCTCCCACATCTGTTTTTCTCGAAAAAACTCTCGTCAAAATTTGGAGATGGCGATTTGGTTCAGCATAATTGAAAGGTCCAATAGCTATGCATCTGGGGATGACAAGAACCCTCACGGTCCCCAAGGAAAGGGTTGTAAGTTATAAAATTTGTCCGTCGTTTGCGTATAGTGTTTGTAATTAGGAAATATATAGAAGTTTTCCGGTGGGAATTTTCTGCCTTCCCTTTATCATCCCCCCACTCTATAAGCTAAAGTTTTACTCGGTCCTGAAACATAAAATCCGTCGAATTTGAATGAGAAGTATTTTAAAGTACTTTAAGACTTTAGCAGAAGGAGTGAGAGATGAGGGAGTGAGGGGGAGCTGGCTTTATCTAACGAATATTTTCCGTTCCTTTTAAATTTTGATTTTATTCTTTATTTGTCTTTTAAACAATTTGTTGTTTTTTTAAATTAAATCTTCAGTAAGGATTTGGACAGAAAGAGGGTTTTTTTGTTTATTGTTTTTATTTCTTTTTTTCTTCTTTGGTTTTATCTTTTCGCTATTTTTTTAGTAACTATTTTATATATAATGTGTTTAAATGATTAATAGTTTAATATTTCAAAGTTTTGTTTCAGAGCCCCCCTCCTTTACGGGGCATGGAGCCTTTGTAGAGATTTGTGATTGTATTATTGAATGGTCCTTTTTATCTCTGGGTTGCTATTATAGTGTCTTGAACTTCAATATTTCCCTACTGCAAAAGAAACTAAATCATACATTTAGCTTTTTTCAAGTAGCTATATTTGAAAGTTCAACTTTTGAACAAACAAAAAAATAGGATTTGTTTTTCTGTAGGACTGCTTGATGTTTCAATAACAGATAAAAGGTATATGGTGGAATTGTATGTTCCCGAAATGGTTTGTGTGATACAATATTGTGAAAAATTTTCTAGGTGGAAAAAGAACTTAATTCTTATGGCGGACATTAAACAGTTCATAATAACAAACTGTAGGCAAGGAGTGATTTGGCCCAAAATTGACCGAACCGCTAAAAATGGAATTTTGATAAGAATATATATATGTGCAAATAAAATACGATTTCTCACATATTTCTTTGCAAAAAAATGATTAATAATCTTTCTAGGAGCTTATAAAAGGATTACCCCCCAAGACTAATTCTAAATATATGAAATTCTTTAATGTTTACCTACCAAAAGCAACAAGTGTTGCCTACCAAACCAAACCAACGTTACCTACCAAAAGCAACAAGTGTTAGAAAAATGGAATCAAAATTTCAAAATTTCCTATTTTGAAAAATGGGAGAAACACCAGGGGCGCAATTCCCATTGGGCAGGGGGCTAACAGTCCTACTAGACCTCAGTTTGCTCCTCCCCCAGACCCTGGTTCCCCCTCTCCCAGCTGAGATTTAATTTTTTTCAAAAATCTTGTCAAAAATAAGATAAGCCTGCATAATCCAAGCATCCAGAGAAATGGATGGGTTTTCTTTAGTATACTTGTATCTTTTTGGTATTATATCACTCATTTTCCAGTTTTCATAGTCTTTTTCACTTGATTCAGGAAAAATGACTCCAACTTTGCACCCCCAAGGATTTTGACGAAATTATGCCACTGTGAAACATCCCCTTGTTAATTGACCAAAGACATTGAAGGGAGATTACCCCCCCCCCCCTCATGTTAAATTTCCCCAATGACATCTGATCAAAATTTTGAGATAGCTATTTGATTCAACATAGTTGAAAGGTCTAATAAGTATGCCTTTGAGGATAAAATGACCCTCCGTATTCCCTGGTGAAAGGGATGTAAGTTAAACAATTTGCTCATTTTTCACATTTAGTATTTGTTATTGGGGAAATATAGAATATGTATTTGGGGGAATTTGCTCGGGGGGGCTGATCCATTGGGAAAATTTTCAAGAAGGGAAATTTTACAGGGAGGATTAGGATCTCCTGGAATGATTCGAAAAAGCCTTAGAAAGTAAATAAATAAGACAAACATTTATCAATTGAAAGTAAGGAGCAACATTAAAACTTAAAACGAGCAGGATTTATTCCGCAAATGAAGGGGAGCTGCTCCTTCTCAACCTTCGCTCTTAATGCTGAAGTTTAACCTTTCGTCACAATTCTTTAACACTGCTCGAACTCATGGGAGATTTGAATTTGAATGAAAAGCCTTTTTAAAGAGCTTTAATGTTTTAGAGTAAAGAGTGAGGGTTAAGGAAGGGGCAGCCCCTTATACACAGAATAATTCCTACTGGTTTTAATTTTTATTGTTATTACTTTTAAATTTAAGTCCTGATTCTATAAGAAAAGAAGTAAAGATAAAGTAAGGTCTTAGCCCCTCAGTCAAATTCCTCACACTGCCTTTTGGTCAAATTTTATCCAGTGGCGCTAGTAAACGAAAATATTTGTGAGAGGCGGAGGGGAGGCAAAATATATTTTTCAAAATCTTTGGTGGGACTCTGTTATCATTCAATATCCATAAGAAAGAGAAATTTCCAAAAAAAATACATGAGCAGGCATTTCTCAAAATCTAAAAAAGGGGGCAAAAACTCTGGTGGTAAGTAAATGTCACTGCCTAAGTAAACAGTGATATATCTTCAAAACATTGACATTTTGTTTCTTTCATCAGACCATTTCATCAGACATTTGAATATAGACTCAGATGGTTTACAATCTTCTATGCATAACCTTTTCAAATAGCTTTGCAAACAAAGACAATATCAAAATCGGTCTATAATATCGTATAAAATCATATATATATATATATATATATATATATATATATATATATATATATATATATATATATATATATATATATATAGTACCGGCACAATCTTCTGTGCATGATCTCTTCATATAGCTTTGAAAACAAAGACAACATCGAAATCGGCTTCGTCGCTGGAACCTGACTCTCGCCACGTGGCAAATTTCTATATATGGATTCTTATTTTCGCTTGTCTTCTAAACGCAGACATTTTGAGTCGTTTCTTAATGTCATGACGTCCAGTTGGGCCTTAAATTAGTAGTGCCTCTGTAAAATTATATTTTTTGTATTGTACCTATAGCTTTTGCCTCAACTTGTCTTTTGTCATTATGAAAGACGTACGCCGAATCTTTGTTTCTTAAAATTTTTCAGGTGGTGAGACAAAACTTCTTCTTTTGCCTCGGCATGTCTTTTTTCATTATGAAAGACATATCGCCGAACCTTTGCTTCTTTTAATTGTTCAGGTGGTGGGACAAAAACTTCTTCTTTTGCCTCGGTTTGTCTTTTGTCATTATGCAAGGCATATCGCCAAACCTTTGATTCTTTTAATTATTCAGGTGGTGGGACAAGAACTTCTATTTCTACCAGCCAGTTATCTTGTCCAGATTTTCGATTTTCAAAGGTACGGTAAGCATTGATGACCCTATCCATTTCAAAATCCCATACTCAATCATCATCGCTGTCATTTTCAATTTTGACACGTATTGATTATCGGTGTCCAGGTTGATTTACATTGACTCACTCACATGCTCGGTGTCACATGTCTTCTAACTGTGCGTGTCTTTGCTCTTCATTTTCATTTTTGACACGCCACCACCGTTCTTCTAACCACATGTGTATTTGCTTTCCATTTTTATTTCTGACCCGCTCAAATGCTCGGTATGGCATGTTCTCTAAGAAAATGTGTCTTTGTTCTTCATTTCCATTTTTGACACGCTGCCACTTTTCTTCTAACCGCGTGTGTCTTTTTTATTATTTTTCATTATGGACAAGTTTTTGGAATTTGATTACTTCAGAAAATTTAGCTATGGCATTTGCTTTAGCTGCCCGTAAAGGTGTTGTCGCAATTGATGGTGCAAATTTTTGTTTTTTAGGTCTTCCTAAAGGCATTATATAGATGGTTGCGTTCAAACTACTAGGGTTTTTTTGTGTATCGAGTTGTTTTTATCAAACAAAACCAAACTAATTTCAAAATTGTCGGGTATTTTACTAGTTTGAATTAAAAATAAAAATTATTTCTCATTAAAAAAAGTATTTTTGCAATTACCAGTATTTTGCTCTTAAAGCAATTTAATGTAAACTTTTCATGCATTAAAATTTTTAGTTTTTCACTAACGAATTATATATATATATATATATATATATATATATATATATATATATATATATATATATATATATAAATTAAGCTAAAAACCTAAGACAATACAAAATTTGAGTAACTGGAACTTGTCTATTATATAAAACACACTGAGTGAAGTGAAGAGTGAAGTGAAGTTGGAGAAGTGAAGCCTTGTGAAAATAAAATATGATGAAAGTAGAATACTTTGTTAGCAGCTTTTTGGGTCAAGACGCCGGTTTCCGGGTCGACAAAATTATTTTTGTGGTTCATTTTCAAATGAGTAAAACTTACTTATTCCAGCTCGGTCCCTGAGCGAGAAGTTTCTGCTTCTTGGTCAGGGACCTCCACTAAAATCTTTCACCAGTTTGTCGGGATACTCCACCAAACACACACTGTTGCGGTAAGATTCTTTTTGCATTATTTTTTCTTTTTGTAAATAAGGATTCGCCTATTTCCACTATATGACCGATTCCTCCAATTTTCCCAGTTTTTCTGTTGCACGGAAAACACACCCCCACATTTCATATTAATTTGAACATCCATGATGGGACACTATCACTAGTCAAAGCAAACTAATCTATGTTCTCAAGAATTGCGGTAATAATGAATTAAGATGAACTAGGTCAAGAATCATGTTAATAATGAACTTTTCTTTGTCTTTGAGTCCGTCAGCCGATACCGAAGCTCCCAATTTAATAATTAACAAATGACCTTCACAAATTTGCTAATAAAGTATTCTATTTTCATCATATTTTGTTATCACCAAACTTCCCCTCTCGAGTGTGTTTTATATAATGGAGAAGTACCGAATAACTTTTATGAACTCACAAAAACAAACTGAATAAAAACTGGTATCGTAGGTTTCACAAAATGCTAAACTAATTTGAGGAAGGTGCTAACGTTGATCCATCTGCTTTTATTACCTATACCTAACACTCGGGGTGATCAACTGCTTAGCATGAAGCGTTCAAAATTTTGTAAAAAAAAAAATTCTGGCGGAAATTCCAACATGGTTCAAGCCAATTGCTATAAAAAATGTAATAGCAAAAAAAAATCATAACGAATTTTTTCGAGTATATTCGTTTATATAAATTATTATGGAGAAAAAATAAGGGGTTTGAGTCGGTATCAGTTGTATATTATGATATATCTGAGGTCAAGACTGTGTGCCAAATTCTTATTAAAAATAGCCATTCACCCCTTAGTATGTTCCAGCTGAGTGGGGTATGTGTGATTTTACAAAAGAAACAGTATACAATCATGTTTGTAGCTACAGCTACAATAATGTTCCTCAACGGCAGACAGGGCTCGTCTGACAGACATAAAAATGTCCAAACCAACCCCGAATCACCATTTCCTACTCATTCTCGTGAGTCTCTTACGGCGTCAGAGTAATTTTGAAAAAAATCAAATAGATGGCAGTCAATAGTCTGCTCTAAAATATTCCTGTGTGAGCTGATTTTCTTCTGGCAAAAATACTATTCCAAATCCTGCAGCATGGGCCACACTGCTAGCTCCAAACAGGAATACTGGAAGAAATTCTTACCTTAAAAATAGTTTTCGTAAAATAGGATGTAAATGGCCACTCATATTTTGAACCAATTTGGCGTGATAATAGAGTAATAGATGGTGAACAACTTAATTTTTTAAGAATTTTTGCTAAGCCGCTATGTATTCATACTTCCCATTTTAAATACTGCCCATTTTAAAGGTGTTGCAAATGCCGTAGAATTGTACCGTTTTTGTACTATTTATAGGAAACAAAGAGAAAAAAATTTCAGAATAAAGGAAAAACAAGAAGGGGTCTACGACGAGTAGAAAGGAAGGAAAAATTCAAACTAAACGACGGATATTTCGGCTATATGAGCGTCTTCAGTGCTAAATAAAGAAAACACGAAAAAAGAATATTAAAACAAATTTTTTCTTTATTAAAAAAAATAAAGATAAAATCTAAGATAATCTATAAAATATAAAATAAAAATAAAATTTAAAACTAAAATTGAAAAAAAATGTGAGAAGCAAACCAATCTCTATATCTACATTTTAAAACTGCCAAGAGGCATTCATATAGGCTACACAATTTAGAAATTTTATAAAAAAAAGCTTTTTCAACTGAAAGTAAGGAACAACATGATAGTTAAATGAAACATAAACTATTACGCACATGAGCGGCTTTCCCCCCTCTTCCATGCATCACCCTTTACGCTATAGTTTGAATTTTTGTTCCAATTATTTAAGAAGGACTTCTGAGACACAAGGGGAGTTTTGATTAGAATCAGAAGCTTTTTTTTAAGTTCTAAAAAAAACTTCAGTGTAATAAGCGAGGTATTGAGGACAGTGACCTCCCTCACATGCGCAATAATTTATGCTTGTACTATGTCTTGTGTTGTCCTACTCCTCACTTTCAGTCGAAAAAAACTTGTTTTTAAAAATTCTGATCTTTTTTAAATAAAATCGAGAAGCCCAGCTCCTCCTCCGCAGGAAATTCCCTTCACCTCTCGAAAAATCTGTCCTTGGAAACTTCCTTCCACGTACCCCCCCCTCCACCAGAATAATCTCACATCTTTGAAAAATATCTGCATACTTCCCAATAGCCAATACAATATTTCAATAATTGGCAAAGTTTATAGCTTGCGGCTCTTCCCTTAGGGGCTGTGGGGGGTCAATTCATTTTCAAAGACACAGTTATTAGATCTTTCAAATATGCTCAACAAAATAACTATCTCGAAGTTTTGATCAGACAAATTTGGGAAAATAGAGGCATGGAAGGGGGGCTAGCTGCCCTCCAACATTTTTGGTCACTTAAAAATGGCCCTAGAACTTTTGATTTCTGATTAAATAAGCACTCTCCCGATCTTCTAGGATCACTGATTTGATACAATCTCCTATGGAAAAAACAAATAAATAAAAAACAACAAATAAACACGTATCCGTGATCTTGCTTCTGGCAAAAAAATGCAAAATTCCATATTTTTGTACATAGGAGCTTGAAACCTCTACAGTAGGGTTCTCTGATAAGCCAAATCTGATGGCATGATTTTTATTTGGTCACTTGATGTTTTGAGGTTGTTCCCCCTTTTTTAAAAATTAGGCAAATTTTTTTCAGGCTCGTAACTTTTCATGGGTAACATTTAACTTGATAAATTTTTACATATTTTGAATAAGCATCAAAATTGGATTCTTTTGATGCATCCATTGTTATCAAGAATCTGGGTCTTAGAGTTTTGGTTACTATTGATATGCATCACTTTTTACTTACAGTTCGTTACCACGAACTATTTGATTCGAATTTTTTTTTTTTTTGCAAAATGTGGTATATTTGGAATTTTTTAGGTTCAAAACAAACCATACAAATTAACTCTTTGCGTTAAAATTCTAGTCAGAAAACTGTCTCAATATATCACAAAGGGCTGGCAATGCTGCATATTAACCCTGTGGTTGGGTCACCCTGGATCTCTCATAAAAATTATTCCGTATATGAAAGGGGCTGTCCTCTCCACAACACCTCGCTCCTTACGCTAAAGTTTGACTCTTTCTCACAACTCTACTTTTTAAAACAATAAATAACTTTAGTGCAAAGAGCGAGGCGTTGTGGAGAGGATAGCCACTTTCATGTACGGAATGATTTCTATTCGTTTTAATTTTTAATGTCGCTCCTTACTTTCAGTTAAAAAACTTGTTTTTTTATATTTAATTTTCTGAGAGTTTTTCAGTTAATGTAAGTTTTGATTTTGACTCACCGTACATGAATAATTAAAACTTTATTTAAAACCTCAGTTAAAAACTCGTCAGTACCTCACTCTTTTTTGTAAAGTTCAAATTTTGTTCCAATTCATTAAGAATGATCCCTGAATCACAAAGGGTTTAATTAGAAGAAATGGCTCTTATGAAAGTACTAAAAAAAACCTTAGCGTAAACTGCAAGGCATTGACGTGGATTCGAAATCCCTCATATACGTAATATTTTCTGTTCGTTTTTAGTTTTAATGTTGCTCCTTACTTTCAGTTGAATAAACTTGTTTTTTATTTGATTTCTGATCGTTATTTAAATAATACTGGAAAATCCGGCGGCCCCTTCATGGAAAATGCCCTTCCCCCATGAAAATTTTTTTCATGGAAATATCCTCTGACGTAACCTTCTCCCTAGACCCCCCAGCAGAAAAAATCCCCCTGAATATGTCTCTTTACTTCCCAATAGCCAATACAGTATGTAAACAATGGCCAGAGTTAACAACTTGCAGTCCTTCCCCCGGGGACTGTGGGGGATTAAGTCATCGTTAAAAACATAGTTGATAGATTTTTCAGCATATTAGATTCTGCTCAACAAAATGACTATCTCACAATTTTGATCGGATGACTTTGGGGGAAAATGAGCACGTGAGGGGGCCTAGTTGCCCTCCAGTTTTTTGGTCACTTAATAAGGCCACTAGAACTATTAATTTCCGTTTGAATAACTCATTTCGCGATATTCTTGGACCAATGGGTTGATGCAATCACCCCTGAAAAAAAAATAACCAAAAAAGGCAAATAAACACGCATCCGTGATTTTTCTTCTGGAAAAAATACAAAATTCTAAAGTTTTGTAGATAAGAGCTTGAAACCTCTACAACAGGGTTCTCTGATTCGCTGCATCTGATGTTGTGATTTCCTTTAAGATTATATGACTCTTAAAAAGTGTTTCCTCCTTTTTTTTTGAAAATAAGGCAAACTACTAAAACTAAAATTAAATTAAACTAAACGAAAATATAATAAAATTAAACTTGATAAAACTTGTATATTTGACATCAGTATATTAATCTGATTATTTTTATGTATCTTTTGTTATCAAATTCGTTTTTTAGAGTTTCGGTTACTGTTGAGCCTGGTCGCACCTTACTTACAGTTCGTTACTACAAACTGTTTGATTTTATTCATAAGTACGCACATGAGGGGGTTTGCGCCCCTTGTCAGTACCTCACTCTTTACGCTTAAGTTCGAATTTTTTTTCCAGTTCTTTAAGAATGACCCCTGAATCAAAAGGCCGTTTAATTAGAATAAATTTGAAAGTACTAAGAAAACTTTAGCACAAAGAGCGAGGTATTGACGAAGGGGCGAATCCGCTCATATGCGTAATAATTTTTGTTAGTTTTAAGTTTTAATGTTGCTCCTTACTTTCAGTTGAAAAAACATGTTTTTCTACATTTAATTTCTGATCGTTTTTAAAATTAATGAATCCGTAAATAATCCGTTTCTCCATGGAGGAAATAAAATTTCCTCCTTGGATAGAGCTTCCCACGTATCCTCATCAAAAAGAAAATAAAACAAACAAATAAAAACCTATCCGTGATTTTTCTTCTGGCAAAAAAACACAAAATTCCACATTTTTGCAGATAGAAGCTAGAAACTCCTACAGTAGGGTTTTCTGATACGCTGAATCTAATAGTGTGACTTTTAAGGGGATGTTTCTCCCTTTTTCGAAAATATATTTAAAGTCAGTATAAAAATATGATTCTTTTGATGTATCTATTGGTATCAAATTCCATGTTTTAGAGTTTCGGATACTATTGAGCCGGGTCGCTCCTCATTAACAATTACCACGAACCATTTGACAGCTACAATCTAGTAAATTGCAAACCATAGCCCATGGTAACCGAAATAAAAAAAAATATATATTTTGTCAAAAAACTGTCTAGTGAGACGAAAATGCCACTTTATTCAGAAATGTTAACTATTATTTCGGTGAATCATTGCAGTGAGTGTTTACTGCCAAAACAATTTGACGAGAATAAAAAAAAAAAAAAAACTCAAAACCCTTTGAAAACGGCAATGGGTAAAAGAAAATGCATCATTGAAATCATAATGTCTGAATAGCCCATACAGGGAAATGAAAATCCCCCACCTTGAACAACAAGGAAAATCACTGAAGCAAGCAAATTCACCAGGTAAGCGCTGTCGAGTCTCCTTTTTTAGTCGAAGAAGCAAAATTAGCAAAAGCATACTTTCTTATGACGATTGCAAAATTCTTTTCTGCATTGTGACAGAAAAACTGCAACAATTATAAAACGAACAGATGTAAATTATATTATTATCGTGACAGATTCCTTTAATATTCTTCATCTTTCTAAAGTCTCTATATATATGTTTTGGACGGGACATTATTTTATAAATAATTGAATTTTTCTTATGTACAATTCTTCAAAATACCAAGATAATATAGTCCCCTTGGACTCTTATGTAAACAAGTTCTTACATTTTATTGTTAAAAAGATTAAGAGAGGCGTAAGTAATTTCTGATTAAGAGCGGGTAAGTAATTTCTGTGCGTTTTAAGTTTTGATGTCACTCCTTACTTTCAGTTAAAAAAACTTGTTTTTTTTATTTAATTTGTTAAAAAGATTAAGAGAGGCGTAAAGTAAAGCATACATTTAATGTGTTTGTTGAAAAATAAACTTATTTTAATTTCTTTAGTTTCTCCGATTAAGTTAAGCAAGAAAAAGGCTTATGGTGTAAAAATGTGTGTAGCTCTTAAAAACCTAAGAACCTGCAAAAATCGGTTTAGAAAAGAAAGTTTTTTTAGAAGTAAAGAGCGAAGTTTAAACGTGAAACGAACAAAAGTTCAAGCAGTCTTGCAAATTGTTAAGCGGTCTATGCAAAATAATTTTTTTTTAAAAATCGACTTTAGCTTTCAGTATTTAGCTGATCAATCCAGTTTTTGGCAAATGACTAGATATTCAGAATTGTACAAATACAGGATAATATCAATTTTAACCAGTTCCAAAGATATATGTTGTACAAAATATGAAGAAATATCTTCGGTTTACTTTAAGTTTCAACTTATCTAAATGTTCAATCCTCCTCATTACTTTCATAAAATTAACTTTTTTTCATCACGTAAGTTTTGCAAACAGTCAATAACATATTTTAGGTTAGATTTATCCATTTATCAAAAGAAAGTAAAAGTGTTCCGTTTCCTACTTCCTTCCGAAAAATCCGCCTTCGTTTAATAAACAAATAAGGAACTCCGAGTCAAGGTTGGTTTTATCAAGGTAAACAATCATTTACTTGATTTTATTTATTTTCATAAAGTGATTACAGCCCATCCCCTGTCCTTGCTCTTTATAGCTCTCTTTGATAAGACTCTAGAAACATCATTAAGTTATTTTTCCTAAGTTTTAAATAACACCTGAAAAACAGATGCAAAAAGTCCTGCAGTCCCTGACGACAATGCGGGATACCAAGGACCGTGAAAGTTAAATCTAACTGTAAATATTACTTAGTTGCTGGGAATGTCCACAATACAAATAAGTCGTCTGTCAGAGAAGTACGCATGGGGAGACCATGCGGAGACTTAAAAAAAACCATATATATATATATATATATATATATATATATATATATATATATATATATATATATATATATATATATATATATATATATATATATATATATATATATATATATATATATATATATATATATATATATATATATATATATATATATATATATATATATATATATATATATATATATATATATATATATATATATATATATATATATATATATATATATATATATATATATATACATATATATATATATATATATATATATATATATATATATATATATATATATATAATATATATATATATATATACATATATATATATATACATATATATATATATATATATATATATATATATATATATATATATATATATATATATATATATATATATATATATATATATATATATATATATATACATATATATATATATATATATATATATACATATATATATATATATATATATATATATATATATATATATATATATATATATATATATATATATATATATATATATATATATATATATATATATATATATATATATTTATATATATATTTATATATATATATATATATATATATATATATATATATATATATATATATATATATATATATATATATATATATATATATATCTTACAAATTAGGAAAAAGTGGGAATTCAAATTCTAGTTTAGAAGACCTCCATATTCGGTTATATAGTTTTTGATGGTAGAAAGTGCCAAATTAAAAAAAGAAAGAAAAGAACTTTTTGAGAAGAATAGCAAAAACTAGATATAATATAATGCACCGAAGATTTTAAGAAAATATTGGTTTCCTTGTAAGGCGTGGTTGCCTTTGAGAAATCAGCAAATTTTAATTTTTTACTTTTCACAAACTAAAAGTGGTCCGAGCCCCCCCCCTCCTTGGATGCAACCCTGATGCGCTTGGTACTTGAAGAGAAAATGTGTGAAGGATCATTTTACGTTGACATAGAAGTCGGGTGATGTTTTACAACAAATTTTATTCAATTATTTATATTCTGGCAACATCTTTAAAAAAAGGAAAAGAATTTAAGGAAAATGAGACGCCTTTTTTTATAGGAATTAAATAAAAAAAAAGTTTTTTAACGGAAAGTAAGGAGCGGACATTAAAATAAACAGAAATTACTTCGTATATAATTTGGGCTGCTTCCTCATCAACGCCCCGCTCTTTACGCTAAAGAAATTCTACGACTTTTAGGGGTTGTTTCCCCCTATTTTCTAAAATAAGGCAAATTTTCTCAGGCTCGTAACTTTTGATGGGTAAGGTTAAACTTGATGAAACTTATATATTTAAAATCAGCATTAAAATGCAATACTTTTGATGTAGCTATTGGTATAAAAATTCTATTTTTTTAGAGTTTTGATTACTATTGAGCGGGGTGGCTCCATACTACAGTTCGGGACCACGAACTGTTTGACAGGTATAAAAGAGAGAAAACTATCCAAAGATTCCTATGTGATGCAGCTAATAGAATTTGTGGTAGTTGCCAAGTTCCATCAGCCTTTCTCCCCCAGATATGGCTCCGATTTCCTAGGTACTTTGGGAGAAGTTGCGTGAAGGAGTATTTTAACATCAAAGTTGGGGAATATTTTATTACAAATTTGCATAAACTATTTATATTATGGCAGGATGTTAATAAAAATAAAGGAATTTAAGGAGAACTGGATACTTTCTTCCAGGAAAAGGTATAAAATAAGAAAACTAATGTAAAATTCCTGTGCGATGCAGCTCACATAATATATAATAGTGACAAATTTGAGTGATTGAAGACCAGCTGGGGTTTTGTTTTTGTTCTTAAAAGGAATGTGATTTTCACAGTAAACCCCCTGAACTTGTTTCCACTGTATTTGGATTAATTATGCTTTATGCATGCAGAGTTGGCATGTTGCCACCTGGTCGAAAATAAATCATCAACATGTTGAGAAAACAGATCACTAAATGAGTGGAAAAATCAGAAAATTAAAAGTTGCCTGTTTTCTTTTTGAATGTGGAAGAAAGGGTATAAATGCTGTTCACCTAAGCTTTTGAAGAAAGTTCGAATTTTTTTCTAAGAAAAAGGCATTTGACATAGAGATTGAAGACGTTTTCTTGATGCTGATAATGCTCCCCATATGGGTAAATATAATTAGAATGGGGTCAAAGAAAGGCGCGAGTTTCATCCCATGCATCAAGCTTTATCCGGATGAAATGCTACCATGCTAACATTATAATCCAGACCAAGGTCACTTGGAATCAATTCAAGCGAAAACAATTTTCTGAAACTGATGATAGTATGGGGTAGGAGGTATTTCCCCCACAAAATTACCCCACTGAAATTTTCCCAAGCGGATATGTCATTCGTAGACCTCTTCCCCAGCAGGAAACTCCCCATCCGACCATTCCCCTCTGAAAAATTATCTCTCCCCAAATTTAAAATTGATCTGCCAAAGGAGAATTAGGACAAAATAGAAATTAAATGTTTCCTATGACTGCAATAATTGAGATGCTGAGGGGAAAATCGATTACTAGAGGTTGGTTATATTTGAACTGCGCCTGCTTGGTAAGTAATGCTTTAGGGTGTTATAAACCCAGACGATGCGATTCTTCACTTCTTAGCAACATGATCCTTGCATTTCGGAGGGTCCTTCTTAGAAAATGCTTAAAGATATTATAGAGAATGATCTAAGTTTGCTCAAAATATAGAAAAATTGGGGCACAAGATATGTGACTTAATTATATATTTTGTTCATTTTTTTTCTTGGTATTGTTCTCAATGGCTGACACACCCACTCACGAGTAATTTCAACTAGGGGAGGGGGGCTTAGCAACCAATCCCAACGGGGTTTGATATTAAAGATAAATTTAAACAAAATTTAGAGTTATATCTGAGAGGTTTTAATGGGAATGCTACGTTTCTTCGTACCATGGCTATGCATATTCACGCTACCGTGACAATATTCAGCTGACCTTCCCCCTATCAACAGAGTCGAGTACCCAGATAACATTCGATTCCACCTGGGGGCCTAGAGCCCAATTCCAATAGGGCCCTAGCGAGCCATTCCAGCGGGACCCCTAACTTCCAATTCCACCAGGGCCCTAGCAACCAATTCCACTCGGCGATGGCAAATTTCAGTGCCAGCGCATATCTAGAAAGATTCGATTCTCTTTTTGAGGCAACCGGAAAAGGTGATGAAAAGGGATGCTTATTTTATGCAGAATTGAATGTACCATCATAATAAAAAGCGCTTGATTGACTTTCGGCTAGTTATGACTGTGTAGAGCTTTTGAAGGACCAATAGCTGTACTGTGATGACCAAAAGATGGTAAAGTGACAGAGAAGGCTATCGGATGATGACCAGACAATTGAAAATCAAACATGAAATTTACTGAATTGGCTTGAAAATCACCTGATAATGCAATATAAATCATGTTGGAAGTTCACAAGGACCTAAAACGTACTTAAAATTGCAAATTTAATCCATACAATCAAGACATCACTCAATTTACCCTTGACTGTACGTGGTGATGCTTGAAAATTTGGCTACATTCATCTGAAGAGCCACCAAGAATTAGAAACATACTTTTTGATGCTTAAAGCACACTCCTTCCCTAACGTACACAAAGAATCACCGACCGTTCTCCATTATAGCTGAATTTCTATTATATAAAACTGTAAACAATTTTTGCAAGATTCAACCGAATCATAGGCTCATGCGTAGTGATAAAATAAATGTTTATGTTTACGTTTATTTTGTAAGACAATCCGCACCTTTAGAAACCAATGCGCCCCTGTACTGCATTACTGCTTCTGAAACAGGAGGCACAATATACATTTAGATTTTCCAGTAATTCTAAATCAATTGACCATCTCAGAATTTTCACAAAATAGATTTTGGGCCTTCTTTTGGCTAGAATTGTTGTTTTGCACAACAAAATGACTGAAAACGCTACATTGCTATGGGACAGTCCTTTTGGCTAAAATAAATGTCTATGTTAACTATTATTCTGTAAAACTATCTGCAACTTTAGAAACCAATGCACCACCATACGAAATTGCTGCCTCTAAAACAGGAAACTCAATGCGTGTATAATTTTTTGGGTAATTCGAAATCAATTGACTATTTGAAAATTTTCAAAAAATCAACATGCAACAAGTTTCACGAGCAGCAAGCAGGACACAACAAGTTCCACCAGCTAAGTTAAGCACGCAACAAGGTCCATGAACAAAATCAGTTTCACGAGGAGAAAAGTGAGTCTAAAAATTTCACGAAAGGAAAATATAACACGAAACAAGTTTTGAGAGCATAACTTAGCACTCAACAAGTCTCATGAACAAAATCAGTTTTACGAGGACAAAAAATCAATGTAGAAGTTTTACGAAGAGAAAAATCAACATGCAAAACGTTTATGGAACAAAACATCAGCAAGCAGCCCGTTACACGAACAAAATCTGCAAGCAACAAGTTCCATAAACAAAATCCGTTCATGAGGAGAAATTATATGTACCTGTTTCAGGAAGAGAAAAATACGCATGTGGCAAATTTCACAAACAAAAATCAGCACATAATAATATCCACGAACAAAAAATCAGCAAGCAGCAAGTTCAATGAACAAAATGAGTTTCACGAGGCGAAAACTCAATGTACAAGCTTCACGAAAAGAAAAATCCATATGCAACAAGTTTCACAAACAAAAATCAGCACGCAACAAGCTCAAGGAACAAATATCAGCAAGCAACAAGTTCCATGAAAAAAATCAGTTTCACGAGAAGAGAAATCCATGTAAAAAAACTCACGAAGAGAAATATTAACATGCAAAACCTTCAAAAACAAACATAAGCACACAAAAAGCTCCACGAACAAAATCAGCACGTAACAAGTTACATGAAGAAAATAAGTTTTACGAGAAAAAAAGTTAATGTGCAAGTTTAACGAAAAGAAAAATCAATATGTAAAAAGTTCCGTGAATAAAAATCAGAACGCAACAAGTTCAACGAACTAAAATTAGCGAAAAACAAGTTCCAAAAGCAAAATCAATTTCACGAGAAGAAAAATTAGTATACAAGTTTCATGAAGAGAAAAATCGACACAAAACAAGCATCACAAACAAAAATCGGCAGTCAAAGAGTTTCACGAACAAAATCAGCAAGCAACAAGTTCCATGAACAAAACCAGTTTTACGAGCAGAATAATCAATGTAAAAGTTTAACGAAAAGAAATATCGATACTCAACAAATTTTATGAACAAATATCCGTGCAAAATAATTTCCATGAACAAAAATTAAGGCACAGAAAGTTCCATGAACAATATCAGCTTCACGAGAATAAAAATCAATGTACAAGTTTAAAGAAGAGAAAAATCAATATGCAACAATTTTCACGAATAAAAATTAGCACACAATAATTTCCATGAAAAGAATTGGAACACAATAGGTTCCATGATCAGAATCGGTTTTCGAAGAGAAAAATTTAGTGTATAATTTTCACGAAGAGAAAAATCAATATGCAACAAGTTTTACGAACAAAAATCAGAACAGAAAAGGTGCTACGACCAAAAAATCAGCATGTAACAAGTTCCATGAACAAAATCAGTTTTATGAGGAGAAAAATCTATGAATAATTGTCACGAAGAGAAAAATCAACATGAAACAAGTTTCACGAGCAAAAATCAGCACAAAACAAGTTCCATGAGAAAATTTAAGCAAGTACAAGGTCCATGAACAAAATCAGTTTTAGGGGACAAAAATCAATGCAGAAGTTTCACGAGGAGTAAAATAAACACACAACAAGTTTCACAAACAAAATATCAGCAAGCAGCACGTTTCACGAGCAAAAATAAGCAAGTTCAATGAACAAAATCAGTTTCAAGAAGAGGAAAATCAATATGCAGTTTTCATTTAGGAAAAATCAACATGCGACAAGTTTTACGAACTAAAATCAGCAAAAACAAGTTCTACGAACAAAAATTAGCAAGCAGAAAGTTTCAAAGTAAACATCAGTTTCACAAGGAGAAAATGCAATGTAAAAGTTTCATGAAGAGAAAAATGATTTTGCAATAAGTTTCACAAACAAAAATCAGCACATGACAATATCCACGACACAAAAAATCAGCACGCAACAAGTTCAATGAACAAAATCAGATAACAACAAGTTCCATGAACAAAATCAGTTTCACGGGGAGAAAAATCAATGTAAAAAAATCATGAATAGCAATATGAACATGTAATAACTTCTATGAACAAAAATCAAGAAGAAACAAGTTCCGCGAACAAAATCAGCAAGCAACAAGTTCCATGAACAAAACCAGTTTTACGAGCAGAATAATCAATGTAAAAGTTTAACGAAAAGAAATATCGATACTCAACAAATTTTATGAACAAATATCCGTGCAAAATAATTTCCATGAACAAAAATTAAGGCACAGAAAGTTCCATGAACAATATCAGCTTCACGAGAATAAAAATCAATGTACAAGTTTAAAGAAGAGAAAAATCAATATGCAACAATTTTCACGAATAAAAATTAGCACACAATAATTTCCATGAAAAGAATTGGAACACAATAGGTTCCATGATCAGAATCGGTTTTCGAAGAGAAAAATTTAGTGTATAATTTTCACGAAGAGAAAAATCAATATGCAACAAGTTTCACGAACAAAAATCAGAACAGAAAAGGTGCTACGACCAAAAAATCAGCATGTAACAAGTTCCATGAACAAAATCAGTTTTATGAGGAGAAAAATCTATGAATAATTGTCACGAAGAGAAAAATCAACATGAAACAAGTTTCACGAGCAAAAATCAGCACAAAACAAGTTCCATGAGAAAATTTAAGCAAGTACAAGGTCCATGAACAAAATCAGTTTTAGGGGACAAAAATCAATGCAGAAGTTTCACGAGGAGTAAAATAAACACACAACAAGTTTCACAAACAAAATATCAGCAAGCAGCACGTTTCACGAGCAAAAATAAGCAAGTTCAATGAACAAAATCAGTTTCAAGAAGAGGAAAATCAATATGCAGTTTTCATTTAGGAAAAATCAACATGCGACAAGTTTTACGAACTAAAATCAGCAAAAACAAGTTCTACGAACAAAAATTAGCAAGCAGAAAGTTTCAAAGTAAACATCAGTTTCACAAGGAGAAAATGCAATGTAAAAGTTTCATGATGAGAAAAATGATTTTGCAATAAGTTTCACAAACAAAAATCAGCACATGACAATATCCACGACACAAAAAATCAGCACGCAACAAGTTCAATGAACAAAATCAGATAACAACAAGTTCCATGAACAAAATCAGTTTCACGGGGAGAAAAATCAATGTAAAAAAATCATGAATAGCAATATGAACATGTAATAACTTCTATGAACAAAAATCAAGAAGAAACAAGTTCCGCGAACAAAATCAGCACGCCACAAGTTTCATGAAAAAAATTAGTTTTACGAGGAACAAAATCAATACAGAAGTTTCACGAAAAGAAAAATCAATAAATACAAATTTCACCAATAAAAATAAGCACGCAACAAGTTCAACAAACGGAAATCAGGACAAAAAAGTTCCATGAGCAAAATAAGTTTCACGAGGAGAAAAATTGGTTTCTTTTTTTTTCTCCACCACTGTCATTTTTTTCCTTTTCTCACTTTTCTTAAGCTTGCGTTTTTTTTAATGATTTATTTATTTTACACTATTATTGATTTAAACACCTTGTAAATCAAATTGAAAACATTTTGTTTTCTTCTCGATCCCATATTTGGTCTATTCGTACCTGATAACTGCCATCTCCTAAGATTTCTTTTTGGTTGTTTCAAAGTTATGAAGTAATTAGGGCAGTACAACATTTTTGCCATTGTTTCTACAATAAACCACGGAAATAAGCAAATGAAACTATTTACAATGCTTTTAACTAGCTTAGAAAGCAAAACTGGTTTCCAAAGCAAAACTGGTTTAGAGCAAAACTGCTCTTTTTAGAATGCTTTACATCTGTAAAAATTAACACAACAACAATCTTTTGAATCCTAGCTATAACTTCAAAGTAAATTAACACCTTCTTAAGCTTCTTGGTGCCAGATGTTTGTAGCTTTTGTGCTCATTTTAACCAACATTTTTTTTAAACTCAACTTTTTTTCTTTTTTTTTTAACTGGAGGCAGCTAAACCTTTTTTTTTAAACCGCATAAATTTATGTGGGGTGTTATTCTTTAAAAATTGGATTGCCCTTTGGATGTTTATATAGGTTTTACTTAAGGAACTTCAGCAACCGGGTTCCATTTTCCTGTCTTTGATATTTTAAAATAATTTTATCATCAGTTCATGGCTATAATCCCTAACTAGCCGAGAAGTATATTTGTATCACCTAACATACCTAACGCATTTCTGAGACTAAGACAGAAAGGGAGAATTTAAAAAGAAGAATTGAGAGAAAGAGTCAAACTTTAGCGTAAAGAGTGGGGCGTTGATGAGGAAGCAGCCTCTTTCATATACGAAGTAATTTCTGTTCGTTTTAAATTTTAATGTCGCTCCTTACTTTCAGTTAAAAAAACTTGTTTTTCTTATTTAATCTAGTCTAACTCAGTCTGTTGGCTATTTGAGGAAACTACACTGTTTAAATGTTGATAATAATGAGCTTTTGATTCTTCCTAATGGTAAAATGACTCGTATTTTTTTTTTACTTATTTCTTGATTCATAAATATAGCTTCTTTTTAGGTTAACTTTAATGTCTAAGCTAACACCTCGTATATGCACTGAAATTGATCCACTTTAATTTGTGCCTATCATTGGAGATATGTGATATCAGTACCCTAGCCACAACTAACCACAAATCAAACAAAATCAGGCAGCATGGTTTGATAAATTATTTCTCGAAAGAGCAAAAGCAAGAAGAAATGACAGAAAGAAAAATATACTTGAACGAGAGGGGATAAGCAGTTTTGTTATTGCGTTTGGGCTTTTTATTACAACAGACGGATAAAAGCTTAGGGTTTGATATGCCACCAATCAACCATTGCCATTATGCCATTGTTATTTTTATATACCAATGTCAGCGTTGATTATCAAGGTTTTCTCTCTAGAATTGTGTCTTTTGGATATCCTTTTAAGAGAATCCACACGTGGCTTTACAGTGAAAGCATCCCTCATTCTAAACGAAGTTGTAGCGTTGAAGTAATGAAGTACAAAGTTGTTCTAGAAGTAGTCATTGGAGAGGGTGGTGTTATACTCCTGTAAGTAATCAGACTATACCGTTTTTCTGCAAGTTTAGTGCATTGGCTTTTCAAAGGGCAATATGTTACAAGTAGATATAATTTTCCGGGTGGGGTGTTACAAAATATTGTAGTTCTGAGGTATAAACGTGAAAGAAAGAGAGAGAAGAGAGAGAGAGAGAGAGAGAGAGAGAGAGAGAGAGAGAGAGAGAGAGAGAGAGAGAGAGAGAGAGAGAGAGAGAGAGAGAGAGAGAGAGAGGGGTTTATTTAAACAACAATCGTAGCTCAAATGGCTAATTTGATGTTGAAATACAAAATATGTTATTATGCACTTGTATATGCACTTGTATTATGCAATTATATATTGACGTAAAAAAGGGACAAAAGAGTTTTGGTAGCAGTTTGTCCGAGAACCCTCAAGCACAAGTCTTAGCTTCTGTCTCGTTCGGCTGACTGTCAAGGCTTCTGGTGGTAAAATATCACGGTGAGCAGGGTTAGACAGCAGCATTTTGCCAAACCTTAGGATAAGCTCTCCCAAACGGATTTCCAAACTTTGTAGTTCAAGGGTTGCTAGGGCATCGTTGTAGGAAATGTCTCCGTTACTCAGGATGATCTTGGTTGCCCGTTTTTGGACTGACTCCAGTTTCTGCATTATATAGGTGGTTTCCAATTCTGATGGGCCCAAGAGCGGACAGGCATATTCAAGTATGGGGTGTAAGTAGCACTGGTATGCCCGCAGAAGATTGTGGGCGTTGCAGCCAAAGCAACGCATTTTGAAAGGGTATGCAGAGATGCATTTGTTTTACGGGTCACACTATTAATGTGGGTTGTAAAGTTGCGATTATGTGAGAATACAACACCTAGTATTTTCACCTCACTCAAAACAGGGAAAGGAACTTCAGGGGAGACGAAGTCTCTCTTTAGCGGGTTTAGTCTAAGTATTTTTGACTTAATAGAGTTAATGGTCATTTTCATATCAGAGCACTGTAAACTTAGTAGATTGAAAGTAATTTCAGGGAATTGTTTGGTGGAGACATTGTTATGAAGAAGATAGGGGAATAAGAGGGACGAATCGTCGACTAATTTGAGTTTGTCCGTATGTTCTACCAGCAAGTAGTTGATAGTGGCAAGAAACGTTATTCCTGCCAGTTTCGTCCCTTGCGGGGCACCAAAGGTTATTTTACTCCATTCTGAGTCTCAGTCCTCTTCTTGTAAAGCAAAAACTTTTTGCTGCCCTTGAGACCGAAAATTGAGCACAATGGCTAGCGTTTGGTGTTTAGCACCAATTCGTCTTAGGTTTTGGCTGGCCAATAGGTGTGATAGGAGATCAAAAGCTTTGCGAAAGTCGATGGCTGCTAAGTCAACAAAACAGCCTAGCTTGTCAAGCCATGTCAGGATCTGATCGTACATTCTGACTAGGTATATAGAAGTCCCGCATTTCGGGAGTCCACCATATTGGTATTTGTCGATAGTTTGTCTTTACTTGCTCTAGTAGCCACTGCAAGATGAAAGATTCTGTCACTTTTTCTAGGCATAGCGTTAGGGAGATTGATCGTAAATCTTAACACGACTTGGGTGGGTTCTTTTTGGTAATTGCGCGGATGTGGGCCTTTTCCCACGATCTAGGAAAGGTCCCAGATTGAAAGCACTTGTTTATAAAAACTGAGAGTGGTAGGGCTAGGAATAAATCAAATTCACCTATGAGCTTTGCAGGGATTTCGCCTGGGAAAGAAGAGACATTTGTCTTTACTCTTTTGATTTCACTATACACCTAAAACTCACCGAGCGCTATTGTGCCTTCGTTGGACAATCCTCAAGAAGCGAGGCTTTCTCATTTAACGGCTAAAAAAGTGGTACAAAAGGAGGTGTGAAGTGCATTAATGTCACTAGATCCAAGTATTCGCCCATTATCGTCAGATATTTTGACACTGGTTTTCGAAACATTACCACTCATCGCTTTGACCGAGTGACGTTACTTTGCAGGCTCAATGTTGAGCAGGAGCTTAACTTTTTCACGACCATACTTGCGTTTTGCATTTCTGATCCTATTAACTATGAGGTTTCTTTTGGTCGCTCCTTGATTTTCCTTGCCTCTCGAGTAAAGGCGGCTGCATTCACGAATCATGGTCTTAATATTGGGCGTAATCCATGGCTTGTTACATTCACTTTTAACCATAGTCTTTGTTGGAAATATCTTGAGGTACTTGGAGTACAATTCTTCATTTAAAACACACACCCTCTGCTCAAGAGGATCGTCTGCTGAAACTGCTGGGAAGTCATATTTGGCAATCCAGCGGCCATATTCACGGATTGCAGAGTCAGTTATTGGTCTAGTAGTGATCCGTGTGAGCTTGGGTTTCCTCACAGAACCTTTGGCTTTGAGAAATAGGGTGTAGAGATCAGACAAGCCAACTGGTCCAAGCGATGTCGGGGGGTGGTATAGGTCCTCAGTGTTTGTAAGAATCAGATCGAGGGTACTGCCAGACGAGTGAGTGGGAATTTTCACAATCTGATTAAGAGAAAGACTGAAGTCTAGCCAAGCTTTCTTTATCTGGTTAAAATCACCAGCAATTATAAAGGCAGAACTGCTATATCGGATTCTAGGTGTATCAATCGTTGTTTGGAGGTAGAAAACTAGGTTACACCTGTTCTCTGCGCTTTCAGGGTAATATACAGATGCCGTTATCACGCATGAAAATCGACGAGAGAAGCTCGCGATTTTGCACATTACCCATATGACCTCATGGTCTGGATTTGTGAGCTCAGGTAGGAGTTTACAAGAAATGTTTTTCCTAAAATAGATTCCCACACCGCCACCGAGCCGGTTGTCACCTTGTCTATCTCGAGCACTTAGAAATGAGTTGTAACCAACAATCCGTCCTGTAGTCACATCAAGGTTCCAAATTTCCGTCCCAGTATACAACAGCTCTGTTGCTGCTACGGAGCAGGACTTCGAAGTCATCCATTTTGCTAAAAAGGGATCGACAGTTAGCCAAGATGGTGGGCCTATGGGACACTATCGGCTTAAGAACAGGCGGGCTGTCCTGGATGGGGCACAGGGGGGTTGGGTCTAATCTCTTCAGTCTGGGTATTTTAGATGTTCTGGATATCATGATTTTCACAAGGTTTCGCTCAAACACTTGATTTGACGAATCACAATTGTCACGGTTTGTCATTAGTACCGAAATAGCTCACCCCTTACGCCCTCTCCTTTCATTTTTCCCTGCCTGGCATCCACGTTTCCTTCGCGTCGGTTTGTTTCCACTGGTGGACGATGCACCATCTGTGACTTCTCGCAGTAAATGAAATGTACTTAGTGTAGTCAAGATAGGTGGTGCCAAAACGGTGGAAAGGAAAAGCAACTTTATTAGGTCAGTTTTTGGCCCAGCGACGGCTTCAGCAGGAGTGATTCTGGTACTAACAAATAGAGCGGAAAAAGTTGCATAAGTCAATATCATTTTCACCACGAATAAACAACTTTCGTCCACAAAAATAAAGCTAAACTATGGTAAGATGTTTTGCTACCTGGACGGCGTAAGTGACATCTACATAAAATTAAATGATTATGTTTAGGTATATTTTTACCTTTATGAACATTATATTTGATTGCCTTGGCGTAGGCATATTGACAGTTTTGCGCATTTTTTTTTTCAACAAAAAGATATTCAGATTTATACCAAATTCTCTACTTTTAAAGTGTCAAGGAAGTCAAGTATTGTTTTTGAATCTAGACCAGACCCAAATGTAAGATTTTTGTGATGGGAAATACACCGTTGTTAGTGGTTTCTAGTTTATTTTTTATTGATATTCTACCAACTTTTCTTCATTAAATTTGACGTCTGTCACTCCCCTAAAATTGCATAACTGCATTTGAAGATCTTTTCCATTAAATAATGAATTGCTTGAAAGATACACATGTACTTGTAAATTTCCACTTGAAATAATCAGCTCCGTTTTCACTGTCCTTGGTACTTCACGGATTTTTTTTTGGGCTAATTCTGGGTAGACACAGATAAATTTAATTTTACAAATCCATATTTTGAAACATTTTAAAAAAGTACATAGGTATTGCATAGAATACGAATTTTTTTTTAATACAAATGTTAAATTAACCATAATTTTCTTTGCTGTCTGCAACATTTAACTCTCCTTAACAGTACTGATTGAAGTTATAATGAGTTAAGAGTTACAACTTTTAATTGTAATCTTATTTTTTATTACTATTTACTAATTATTAGGGTTAAAGGATTATGGATTTGGGTTATGATAGTTGCAAGCAGTAACTGTGTGATAAAAAAACGAAAAGTATATTTCTTATGGAATTTTTCCAACTTTTCTTCGAGTTGTTTTGTTAACACCTCTTATGAGATATTCCCCTGCAATGGCATGTATCTGCAAATTCAATACTTTTAGGGAGTCGTTAGATGACAGTGCCATGTATTTTTCACGGATTGAAAATCTGGGTAAGCATCAATATCTGTGCCTGAATTACCGAGTATGCAGCAGTTTTGGTTAAGAAATAGTCACCAAAGGTTAGATGGTATTAGTAATTTTGTTTTACTCCGGATGCAGTTCCCACTATTTTAAGCTTCCTATACTCTTCGATCTGGACAAAGTAAACTTTCTGTTTAACTCAAAAGATAGAGGCCCAAGTTGGTAACAGTTAAGAGAATCAGAATCCCTCTGCCTCTCTTCCCAATCGGAGTTTAATTGATATTATTTGATTTCAGCCATTGGCCAGTGTCAGTGACTAGCCATTATTTCAGTGCATTTAAATCGTACAGAAGAACTGCCAGAAGAGATCGGTCTTATTCACTAGCGTTCAGTTGTTAATTTTGCATCCAATTGCTTTTCTACTTTACCAGTATCAATGCTGAAATTGAACTTGTTGGCTTTGTGGCTTGTGGAAGGACAGAACAAACCATTGATACCGTTGCAGATCAAGAGAGACCCTATGAAAACTAAGCGCTGTTTGGTGTGTTTCTTACTGCCTCAAACTTCTAAATCTCAGTATGAAGATTGTCAGTTTTCGATATTTGTATTCTTTGTAGAGGTCAGTTTACTTGTCGTCTTTACCATTAATGTACCAAGTGAAACAGTTCATCGTAACAAACTATAAGTAAGGAGCGACCCAACTCGATAGTAATTAAAAGCAAAAAACGGAATTTTAATGCCAATAGATATATCGAAAGAATTGATTTATTATGCTGATTCCAAATATATAAGTTTCATTAAGTTTGATCTTACCTATCAAAGAGTATGAGCCTGAGAAAATTTTCTTGATTTTTGGGAAAATGGTGAAACACCCTCTAAAATTCATAAAATGATAATAAAATTGCACCAACAGATTCAGCACATCAAAGAACCCTATTGTATACGTTTTAAGCTCTTATCTGTATAAATGTGGAATTTTTTGTTTTTGCCTGAAGAAAGATAAGTGTTTTTTTTCGGATTTTTTTTTTTTGGCCCAGGGATGATCATATTGAACAAGTGGTCCTAAAATATTAAGAGAGGGATTTGAACAGAAATTAAAAGTTTAAGTTTACTAAAGTTCGAATTTTTTTCTAATCCTTCAAGAATGACTCGTGAAACAAGGCTCGTTTATTTAGAACAATAAGAAGTTTTTTTTAAAAACAACTAAAGAACTTTAGTGCAAATGCTGAGGTGCTGAGGAAGAGGCAGCCCCTCTCATATACGTAATAATTTATGTTCTTTTTAAGTTTTAATATTGCTCCTTACTTTCAGTTGATAAAACTTGCTTTTTTTTATTTAACACCATACTGAGATGTGACTCTTTGAATTGTTTCAGTAAAAACTTCTGCCACAATATATATCTTTAAACCAAAAATAAAAAAAGTTGAAAATTAAATTTCTATTGAAAACAGACATTGTGCAGTTAGGCATCCATTATTGGGTAGCAGTGAAAACGCCAGATTTTAGAATATGAAAGTTGGGTGAAAAAAAAGAAGCTAGAAACATACTTCGCCAAAGAGCTTAAGAAAACTTTTTATTTCATTTTAGAATGAATAGATTGTTATTCTTTAAGTTTTTGCGGAGGAATAGCACTGTGAAATTAAAAAAATTGGTTCTGCTTTTTTTATTTTAATTAATGAACACAGTAACATCGAAGAAAAGGGGGTAATGCCCTAAAAATTTTGTAATTTTGGAACAACCGACAGAAAATCTTGACGGTAAAATTTGCGTCAGAAACCTTTTGCAAACGCTATCTATTTCCCTTAAGTGAATCATTTCCAGTTTTTAGATGGCTCTTATTTTTGTCAATGCTGGACAAGGTATTTCCTCATGCTTGTATGCAGAGTGGGGTGTATGGCTTCGTGTCTACTCTGCCAT